>NW_012113364.1:6195130-6199894 GCF_000951035.1 Colobus angolensis palliatus | reverse complement strand
GGCGTGTTGCCTGAGCGATGAGGTGAAGGAGCGGATCAACGCCGAGATCCAGAAGCAGCTGCGGGGGACAAGCGCGACGCCCGGCGCCAGCTCAAGCAGCTGCTGCTCCGCAGGGGCGAGAGCGGGAAGAGCATCTTCATCAACCAGACGCGCATCATCCAGGGCGCCGACTACTCGGAGGAGGCCAAGCGCGGCTTCACCAAGCTCGTCTACCACAACATCTTCACCGCCATCCAGGCCGCGATCCGGGCCAAGGAGACGCTGAAGATCCTCCACAAGGAGGAGCAGAACAAGGCCAGTGGCTCCTGATCCGAGAGGCGGACGTGGAGAAGGTGACCACCTTTGAGCATTGGTACGTCAGCGCCATCAGGACCCTGTGGGACGACCCCGGCATCCAGGAGTGCTGCGACCGCAGGCGCCAGTGTCAGCTCTCGGACCCGGCCAAGTACCGCCTGACGGACGCTGCCCGCATGGCCACCTCGGGCCACCTGCCCACCCCGCAGGACGCGCTGCGGGGCCGCGTGCCCACCACCGGCATCTTTGGATCTGGAGAGCATCATCTTCAGGATGGTGGATGTGCGGGGACAGCGGTCGGCTCCAGGAAGCGGATCCACTGCTTTGGGAACCTGACGTCCATCCTGTTTCTCGTCGCCCTCAGTGAATACGACCAAGTCCTGGTGGAGTTGGACAAGGAGAACCCGATGGAGGAGAGCAAAGCCCTTTTCTGGACCATCGTCAACTATCCCCTGGTTCCAGAACGCCGTCATCCTCTTCCTCAACAAGAAGGACCTGCTGGAGGACAGTATCCTGTACCCGCACCTGGTGGGACCGTCCCCGAGTTCGACGGGCCCCAGCGGGACGCCCAGGCGGCGTGGGAGTTCATCCTGAAGATATTCGTGGACATGAACCCCGACGGCGACAAGATCATCTACACGAAGAACATCCGCTTCGTGCTCGCGGCCGTGAAGGGCACTATCCTGCAGCTCAACCTCAATGAGTACAACCCAGTCTGAAAGCGCCCAGGCCCAGGGAGACCGGACGGAGACAAGGGCCCGGACAAACCTTCCTTCACACGGAGCCCGCGGCTGCCGCCGGGTGGCGCTGCTGAGCCCGGGCCGGGGCCTCTGCCTGCGGAGAAGTTGTTTTTTTTGTTGTTGTTTGTTTGTTTTTTAATATTTTTAACAAATGGTTTTTATTTCACAGTTATCAGGGGATGTATATCTCTCCGAACACTTCGCGCGCCTTCTCACCTTTTGTCAAGGGGCAAAGGCAGCCTTTTTCCAGCCTTGACTTATGACTCGCTTTTTTCTTAAAAAAAAAAAAAAAAAAAAAAGGAAAAAAACCCAATGAAAGATAAAACACACGAATGCCCCGTGTCCCCAACGACTCTGGGCCTCACGGAGCCCCTTGCCAGCCAGCATGGGGTTCCCCACTCCAGCACCCTCCCTTGGCTGTCCTTCCAACCCCACGTGCTTTTTCTTTCTCTTTCCCGCTTCTTTTCTTCTTCAGCACGAAAGGCGTGGAGACTCGGGGACTGACATTTTCCCCCTTTTTTAAGTTATTGATGCCCAGTGCGCCTGGCCTCTTCACGACTCAATGCTGTGTTTTGCCCACTGGTCTCCTGAAGAGGGGTTGGGGGACTCCCTTAGTCGCCCACCCTGGGAAGTGCCTAAACTTTTTTTTTTTTTGTACAAAGAACCGCCTGACCTCACAGGTTGAAGAAATGCCCAGGGTCCTCTATTACGGCCAGGTACCCCATCCCTCTGCAGAGGCTGGGAAGGGTCCCTGGGCTGGAGTCATGGGGGCTCAGGGCTCCTCCGGGCTGTGCCTCCAGGGGCGACATTGGCTGCTTGGGGCTGCCCAGGGGCTCCAGAGGGCTACAGGGCCACCCTGCTCCAGCTGAAGTGCACCCCACTGGAGCCCATGTGGGCTTGGTGGCTGGAGGGATGTCCCCGGTAACACCCAAAGGCCACTTGGATGGGGGCATTTCTTTTCGTTTTGTTCTGCTTTGTGTTGTCCCCAATTTGGAAACAGTGAGGGTGGAGTGGGGACTTTTACAGAATATTCCCAGGTGTGTACCTGAGATGTAGAGAGAGGGACGTGGCTGGCATCTCCATGTGTGGCCTTGTCCCAAGCACTTGGGTCCGCCCCCGAGGAGCGGGAAGCCAGCACTTGCACTTTGGCCAGGGTCTCGTGGAAGGTGGAGGCAGGCGCTGGCCCTGGCAGCTTCCAGGCCTGACTGGCCACAGCCACGGTCTGAGGGGGAGCCCGCCAGGCCATGGCTGTGCACTGAGCCACAGCCCAGGGGACCGCCTCCCGGGTCCCCTGTAGGCACTGAGGCACCCAGACTGGTTCTCCCCCAGAGACTCGGAAGGTGGGGAACGAGAGGACTGTTTTTGGGGAGGTGGCTCTTTCGTCTGCTGCTGACTGAACACTATGGCGCTCTGTGGGTCCGGACTTTGCACAGCTGTCCCAGGGATGAATCACCCGTGCTGCCCTCGCCTGCACCCTGGACAGCTGCTTCTAGCCTTGGCAGATTATAAAAGAAACAGCCCCCAAATAAGACCACCCCGACTAGCAGTTCCCACCTGCCACTGTCAGGCCTGCCCCGGCCTCCTTCTGCGCAGGGCTGTCTGCTGGCTTCTGGCGGGAGAAGAGGCGGAGTCCAGTGGAGGGGGCAGGTACATTTCTGGTGATCAGGAAACCGGGCAGCGCCCCCGCTCCCCTCGCCACTTTTCCGCTTTTGTCTCTCCCGGAAGCGTACTTTTTTTGTGCCAAGTGTCTACTTAAGAGGGTTGGCTCCAGAAGCCCCCATGGTGAGTGCTGGGGCCTGGCCGTGCCCTGGGGGAGCAGATGGTGCCATCCCTGGCGGGGCCAGTGTATCCACTACTGGCAGCAGACCCCTCTAGGGGGCCTGGACTTGTGGCATCTCTGAGGGCCCAGATCGCACAAGGGGACCTGGACCTGGCACAAGGGTGGAATCGCCCAGCGTGCAGACTGGGGCGCTAAGTATTAGCCCTTCCAGGGGAGGGGGCTGTGCCAAGCATCCCAGAGCCAGGCTGAGGCCACCAAACTGTCTTGGCCTGGGTCCTCTGGGTCCGAGTGCCTGATCCCCCAATCCCTCAAAAAAGCAGAGGTGGGTGTTACAGGCCTGGGGTAGGGGTACCTGCCCCAGTAGAGTCCCAGGCAGTGGTTCTCGCACCAGTGACACCCTCAGGTCAGGGAAGGGGCAGCCGACTCCCACCCGTGTCATGTGTGGGACCACATGTGGGGTGTGCGTTTTCACCTTGGTGAATCTCACCTGCCAATGCTTTCTTCTAAGTGCCGACCACCTTCTCTGACCATGTCACGCCCAGGCAGCAGCAGCCCCTGGCCACCGCAAGACCCACGTCCTGGTCCCCTGGCTCCCCTAGGGGGGCATTCCCTTGCCAATGTCCCCCAGTGGTGGCAGCAGATCCTGCGGCTGGCCTGGCAGATGGGACCCAGTGATACTTGTATATTACACTGTCCCGATTTCAGACAATTTCAACCTTATTTAAAAAAGAATATTCTATACAATGCTGTTTTTAAAGCTTTTACCGTTTGAAATGCATGTGTCATGTGCATTGGGGGACGGGAGGAGGGGCTGAGGAGCAGCTCAGTGTCACCTCCCGTGGCCACTAGCCCTGACCCTTAATCCAGACACCGATGGAAGTTGACTTTTCATATCTTTCTCCTGAAATGAACTGTTTTAAATTGGAACATATTTTGTTAAAAAAAAAAAGACCCCAAAACCCAAAAACAAAAATGAAAAACAAAATACCCACCATGAGATCCCTCTACAGAGTCACCAAAAATCCTAAAGCTGAAAACACTAACAGTGCCGAAGATTTAGAGGATGTGCTGTAATAGGAATCCATACAGCTCTAATGGGAGTTTACACTGGGGCTCCCACTTTGGAAAACTGTTTGGTAGTGTGTTGGTGCTGGTGCTAACACACTCGGATCTCCCTATTTTATCTTTTTGAGACGGAGTCTCACTCTGTTGCCCAGGCTGGAGTGTAGTGGTGCGATCTCGGCTCACTGCAACCTCCGCTTCCTGGGCTCAAGTGATTCTCCTGCCTCAGCCTCCTGAGTAGCTGGGATTAAAGGTGCCCACCAAGACGCCTGGCTAATTTTGTATTTTTAGCACAGATGGGATTTCACTGTGTTGTCCAGGCCGGTCTCAAACTCCCGAGCTCAGGCAATCTGCTCACCTTGGGCTCCCAAAGTGCTAGGTTTACAGGCGTGAGCCCCTGCGCCCAGCCAGTTCACTCTTTAGTAAAATTTTTTCCAGCAACTTCTCATTCCAGCTTGAAATCGAGAGTGATTTAGGTCACTCTCAACAAATTCACTTATAGTTATCAGTATTTGAACTTTTGCAGGTGTTGTCATAGATAAGACATTTGGCCAAATGGACTCTTGATTATTGCAGTAAAAATTCTGCTCAAATTAGGTAACAGGCATTTGAAGTTTTAAAATTATGCAAACTGTGTTGCAAAAATTTCACTTCTAGGGATTTAAGAAATCATCATGATTGTACAAATAAATGTGCTATACGGATGTTCATTTAACAAAATGTGTAAAACAGGGAAAACCTGTAAACAAACTAAGTGTCCTATAACAGAATTCATTAAATCAGTTATGATACATACATATGATGAAATGTATGCAGCCATTAAAAAATGTTATGATTGGCCGGGCGCGGTGGCTCAAGCCTGTAATCCCAGCACTTTGGGAGGCCGAG
>NW_012113364.1:6178009-6194805 GCF_000951035.1 Colobus angolensis palliatus | reverse complement strand
GCCTGTAATCCCAGCACTTTGGGAGGCCGAGGTGGGTGATCACTTGAGGTCAAGAGTCTGAGACTAGCCTAGCCAACATGGTGAAACCCTGTCTCTACTAAAAATACAAAAAAATTAGCTCGACGTGGTGGCTTATGCTTGTAATCCCAGTTACTTGGGAGGCTGAGGCAGGAGAGTCACTTGAACCCATGAGGCGGAGGTTGCAGTGAGCGGAGATTGCACCATTGCACTCTAGCCTGGGTGACAAGAACGAAACTCCATCTCAATAAAAAAAGGAAAGAGTATTTGACATGATTGGTATTTTTTATAATACATAAATACATTAAGTGAAAGAGCAGATTACACCACAGTACATCTAGTGTGTTTATATTTTGAGAAAATATATATTTTGAATATTGGAATTATATACACCCAACTAGTAATGCTATCCATTGAGTCATGAAATTACAAGTGATTTTTTTTTTTTTGCTTGTCCCTATTTTCCATTTTTCTACAGTGACCGTACTTGTAATAATTAAACATAGTATGGTCATTTAAAATACGTCCACAAATTCTCTGATACTCCCTTCAAAAGACGGAGCCCAGTTCCTATCCCCTTGAGTGTGGGCTGGGTTACATGATTCCCTTCTGACAGATGGGAAAAAGCAAAAGTGATGGCTTGCAACTTTGCAAACTACATCATAAAAGGTTCTGTGGCTTCCTCCTTCGTCACTCTTTGATTGCTCACTTGGGAAAGCCAGCTGTCACACCATGACACCTAAGCAGCCTGTAGAGAGGCTCATGTGACAGGAACTGAGGCCTCTGGTCAGCAGTCACATGAGCAAGCCATCTTGGAAACAGGCTTTAGATGACTGCAGTCTCAGTGGACAACTTGACTGCAATGTTACGAGACACCCTGAGCCCAAATAACCCAGTTCTGCTACTCCTGAATTCCTGACCCACAGAAATGGAGATCCTAAGTATTTTATTTATTTATTCATTTATTTATTTTTGAGACAGAGTCTCACTCTGTCACCCAGGCTGAGAGTGTGGTAGTGTGATCTTGGCTCACTGTAACCTCTCCCTCCCGGACAGGGTGTGGTGGCTTATGCTTGTAGTCCCAGTACTTTGGGAGGCTGAGGCAGGTGGATCATCTGAGGTCTCAGGAGTTCGAGACCAGCCTGGTGAACAAGGTGAACCTGGTCTCTATTAAAAACACAAAAATTAGCCGGGTGTGGTAGTGGGCACCTGCAATCCCAGCTACTGGCAGGGCTGAGGTTGGAGAATTGCTTGAAACCAGGAGGCAGAGGTTGCAGTGAGCCAAGATCACGCCACTGCACGCCAGTGTGGATGACAGAGGAAGACTGTGTCTCAAAAACAAACAACAAAAAAGTGGATAGCAGCATCTACCTCGAAGAATTGTTGTGGGATCAACAGTGCAGAGATCCTAGTAACTAAAAAATAAAAAAAGAGTTTCAGGACCCCCCTATAAGATTTACTATGCCAAGAGGGAAGTTACACCCTGACAGAGTCACATAGCATGTTTGTAACTTCTGCTCCTTAAATTATAATTTATTCCTTCTTTATTATTTTCAGCCGGTAAATGACTATGAGAGACCAGAGACTAGTCCTCCTCTCCTTCCAATCACTCATCTTTGTTACAGATTAACTGCCTCCTTTATTGTTCTGTACCTAACTCACACCAGATGGCACAAAAGACCCCATGACTTACATCTTCAGTGTAGAAGGTTAAATACACCTTTCCCGAAAAAAAGACCACCTCGTCTGGGTGCAGCTGTTCATGCATTCAATCCCAGTACTTTGGGAGGCCGAGGTGAGCGGACCACTTAAGCCCAGGAATTTCAGACTGGCCTGGGCAACGTGGTGAAACCCTGTCTCTACAGAAAATACAAAAATTAGTCAGGTGTGTTGGTGCATGCCTGTAGTCCCAGCTACTAGGGATGCCGAGGTGGGAGGATCACTTGAGCCAGGGAGGCTGAGGCTGTAATGAGTGGAGACTGCACCACTGCACTCCCGCCTGGGTGACAGAGTGAAAGAAAGACCACCCGGACCAATCAGATTGTTTTAAGTATGTATTAAGCCTTACACGGAGAGATGCTGAAATTCTGCTAAGCTTCCCTTAACTTTGTCTATGCAAGTGATCCCAAACTTCTAAGCCTTGGAACACTGTCTTCCACTCTTGGGTATCTGTGCTTCCCAGGTGACCCTCCTTAAACTCTCTGCATGAATAAACTCCCTTTAGATTCTGACCCTTTTGATTATTTGAGGTTGACACACTGTGCAATATACATCAGAATACCAAATATTAACCTTCAGAACAGTATGTGACATTTAGGTAGAAATCTTTCTTTCTTTTTTTTTTTAGATGAAGTCTTGCTCTGTCGCCCAGGCTGTAGTGCAGAGGCATGATGTCGGTTCACTGCAACCTCAGCCTCCCAGGTTCAAGCAATTCTCCTGTCTCAGTTTCCCAAGTAGCTGGGACTAAAGGCACCCACCACCACTCCCATTTAATTTTTGTATTTTTAGTAGAGATGGGGTTTTGCCATGTTTGCCAGGCTGGTCTCGAACTCCTGACTTCAGGTGATAGACCACCTTGGTCTCCCAAAGTGCTGGGATTACAGGCCTAAGCTACCGTGCCCAGCTGACATTTACGTAGAAATCTTACACATATTCCTAACTTTGTTCTCTCCCCACTTACATTTCTAACCTCTTCTTTACAGTAAAGAACAAAATCATTTGTGGACTTGAAAAGAGTTACCATAGTAACTGAAAAAAAAAAAAAACCTGGAAGTTAAACTGTCACTCTTGTTGCTCTCTTTTAATTAATTAATAAACCCTAAAAAGGCTAACTCACTTGGACACTACTTAATTAATAATCAATTAGTGGCCGGGCGCGGTGGCTCAAGCCTGTAATCCCAGCACTTTGGGAGGCCGAGACGGGCGGATCACAAGGTCAGGAGATCGAGACCATCCTGGCTAACACGGTGAAACCCCGTCTCTACTAAAAAAAAATACAAAAAAACTAGCCGGGCGAGGTGGCGGGCGCCTGTAGTCCCAGCTACTCGGGAGGCTGAGGCAGGAGAATGGCGTAAACCCGGGAGGCGGAGCTTGCAGTGAGCTGAGATCTGGCCACTGCACTCCAGCCCGGGCGACAGAGCGAGACTCCGTCTCACAAAAAAAAAAAAAAAAAAAAAAAAAAAAAAAAAAAATCAATTAGTAAGGAAAAGATATCGAAGCAGTAAACTTAAGTGAGGGTGAAAAGGTCTGTTGACCAAATATGGATTCTCTCTTCCTAGAACCAAGTTACAGTTGGAGTTGCAGAAAATACTTTGAACAGGTCCTTCGGTATCCTGTAGGAAATCAGACAAAAACACAGATCAGTTACTTTCTTTTTCTTTTTTCTTTTTTTGACAGTGTCCCACTCTGTCGACCAGGCTGGAGTGCAGTGGCGAGATCACGCTCACTGCAGCCTCCACCCCCTGGGCTCAAGCGATCCTCCAGCCTCAGCCTTGCAAGTAGCGGGGACTACAAGCGCGCGCCACCATGCCTAGCTAATTTGTTGTGTTTTTGTAGAGACAGAATTTCACCAAGTTGCCCAAGCTAGTCTGGAGCTCCTGAGCTCAAGGGATCCGCCCACCTCGGCCTCCCAAAGTGCTGGGATTAAGGGCGTGAGGCACCCGGCCGGCCCAATTACTTTCTTCAGTCTGAGCCCAGGCTGGAGTGCAGTGGCGCGATCTCAGCTCACTGCAGCCTCCGCCTCCTGGGTTCAAGCAATTCTCTGGCTCCGCCTCTGCCTCAGTCTCCCGAGTAGCTGGTATTACAGGTGGCCAGCCGGCTAATTTTTGTATTTTTAGTAGAGACGGGGTTTCACCATGCTGGCCAGGATGGTCTTTAATTCCTGACCTCAAGATCCACCCGCCTTGGCCTCCCAAAGTGCTGAGATTACAGGCATGAGCCACTGCGCCCGGCCCGATCGCTTATATTTTTAAAAAGATGTTTTCTTCGTTTCCTAGCCCCTTGTATCCCCCTACAAAGTTCCAACGTTTGATGTTGTTGCAACGGCCATCAGAGGTCAAGCCGGGGGTGCAGCTCCCTAATGCGGGGCAGCCTCAGAGGGGGCCGACCCTGCCCAGGATGAGCGGCGGCGGGGACGCAGCCGGGGTCCCCGGGACCTAGCTGGGGGAGGTGTTGGGAAGCGACGCACCCAGGCTCAGGTGGGGCGAGTATGCAGCAAGGGCTGCAGCCGGAGCTAGCGGGCTTGCGGTGGCCACTGAGGAGCTTCTGCCCGACCTTGTGCCCGCCAGGCGACAGCCGCTTGGAGCGCAGCGCCTGCTCTTTCAGCGTCAGGCCCTTGCTGCGCCCTATGCCGCAGGCTGAGAAGTCGCGCAAGTAGTAGTAGTACAGCCAGTGGTAAAGTTCCTCCTTGTAGCTTATCGGTGGCGGGGGCCGAGTGGGAGCCTGCGGATACTAACCTGCAGCCTGCGGACATTCACCGGCTGTCTGTGGCCAAGCGTCTGCGCATGCGCGCTCCTGGAAAACCCAGCGGCCACGCTTCGAGTTCTGATTGGCTCCACGTGAGGGTCGGGCCTCTGTGACGTCACAGGCGCGTGACCCCCGCGACGTCACGGGCGCGGGCCTTTGGCGACATAACACGGCGAAGCCTTTGGCGACGTCACAGTGACGCTACAGTGTTTGCAGCTGGGTCGATTTCTGCTCAGGGTGGAGCCTGGTAACCGCGACTTCTCCACCATGTTCTGTGTGTTGCTGGCTGGAGAAGGGTAGTTGACAAACTCTGACCCAGCACAGTGTTTCTATGGGTCAAAACTAGAAAACTATGTCCGGGCGCCGCCGAGGCGGAAGGAACCCTTCAGGCCAGGAGTTAAAGAGAAGCCTGGTTAACATGGCGCGACCCCATCTGTGAAGCCCCACCTCAGCTTCCCAGATACTTGAACCCCGAGGTTCAAGGCTGCAATGAGCTATGAGCCCATCACAGCACTGCATCCTGCCAGACTGAGGTAAACCTTGTCTAAAAAAATAAAAACACTATCCAAGTGTGCAACCGGGAGGGACTGCTGAAAGAAAACATGATAATTGAATGTTCAAATACTTTAACAAGTGCAAAATGTATAGGCTTAAATAAATAGGGCTCGCTGGACGCGTTGGCTCACGCCTGTAATTCCAACATTTTGGGTGCCCAAGGCAGGCGGATCACTTGAAGTCGGGAATTCGAGACCGGCCTGGCCAACATGGTGAAACCCCATCTCTACTAATTATATATAAAGATTAGGCCGGGCACCTTCCATCGTTTCAGGGGCTCGCACCTCCCTAAGGGCCCGGTAGTTGAACCTCTCGGACCTGAGGGTGAGAAACCTTGGCTCAGTTCTTCCCAGGGTGATCAGCCCAGGGGTAAGGGAGGAGAGGCCAATAAGCAGGACCCGTGAGAAGGGCCCCCTCCTGGAGTTTGAGGCCCATTCCTTCCTGTCCCTGTGTCTCCTCTGTCCAGGACTCCTCCCTGCTCTGCCCCACTCCTGGTGCCATGGCCATGGGGGGCTGCATTTGGGTACAGGCCCCAGCGGCAACCCTGGGCCCAAAGTGGGCAGGCTCACCTGGAGGGGATCAGAGTAACATGGCAGGGAGGAAGGGGAAAAGCCTCTCTGGGACGGCGCCTCTCTGCCCCCTCACGTCACTGGGTGCACTCCTCCCTTATCCCACTCAGGCAGCGGCATGAGTAGCGGCATGAGTTCCATGGGAGCGCTGTCCTGCTCCCTCTGCTGCCTCTTTTTAGTCTTGGGGCTACCATAACTCTCCCTTCCCCAGCCCTGCCAACCTGGTGGGACATTGGGCTTCCCTCTCACAGGGTTCTGGGGACAGGCCCGTCCTGTATCATACCTGCAGTGAGTTCCTTTTTTCCTCCAGGGCATGGGGAGCAACCAGGCTTCGTGAGTTAAATGCAGATCTGAACCATACTGTAGGAGGTCTAGCCGCAGACAAAACTCCTCAGACACCGGATTAAAGAAGGAAGAGGTTTTTTTATTAGGTTGGGAGCGTTGGCAGACTCGTGTCTTAAGAGCCGAGCTCTCTGATAAAGAAATTCTTGGCCTTTTTAAAGGCTTACAACTTTAAGGGGTCCACATGAAAGGGTCGTGATAAATCGAGCAAGCGTGGGAAATGTGACTGGGGCCTACATGCATCAGCTAACAGAACAGAAAGTTGTACAATGCTTTTTTCATACAGTGTCTGGAATTTACAGATAACACAAATAGTTTAGGTCAGGGGTTGATGTTATTATTACTATTTTTTTTTAACTCCCAGGGCCGGGTGGGGGTGCCAAGGTTGTCTGGCTATTTATCTTACTTTTGTTTCTTTCTCTCTTTCCTCCTGTCTTGTGAACTAGGCAAGATGTGGTGAGGAGGGCAGCAGGAGTAGTAGTGGTCTCCTTCCTTAATACCAAGCTGGGATTGGGGTACACACTCTCCTCCTCTGGTAACTGGCTAGGGGTTCCAACTTGGTGAGAGGGAGAGTGGCACACAGCTAGACCAGACAAGGACTGATCACCTAGAAAAACCTGCCATCAAAGACCTTGATGAGTGCTGAGACAGGTGGATCACTTGAGGCCAGGAGTTCGAGTCCAGCCTGGGCAACATGACAAAACTGTATCTCTACTAAAATACAAAAATTAGCTAGGTATGCTGCGCTCCTGTAATCCCAGCTACTCGGGAGGCCGATGCAGGAGAACCGTTTGAACTGGGGAGGTAGAGGTTGAAGTGAGCCGAGATCATGCCACTGCACTCCAATCTGGGAGACAGAGTGAAACTGTGTGTCAAAAAAAAAAAAAAGAAAAAGAAAATGGCCTTGGTAGAGGGGCTGGCCTGGCAGTGCCTTCCCTTGGGTTTCTCCTGGGTAGGTCTCTGCCATGAGGAGGCACTTCCTTCTGCCTGTCCGTGGCCCGCAGCAAAGGAATGTCTGCCTCTGGGTGTTGCACAGGGGACTGCTGGCAGAACTGGAAACCTTCAGGTGGGGTTTTTTTTTGTTTTTTTTTGTTTTTTTTTTTTTGAGACAGTGTCTCACTCTGTCACCCGGGCTGGAGTGCAGTGACGCAATCTCGGCTCACTGCAACCTTTGCCTCCACCACCCGGGTTCAAGCAATTCCCATGTCTCAGCCAGATTACAGGCATGCACCACCACACCTGGCTAATTTTTGTATTTTTTGTAGAGACGGGGTTTCACCGTGTTGGCCAGGCTGGTCTGGAATTCCTGACCTCAAGTGATCCGCCCACCTCGGCTTGCCAAAGTGCTGGGATTACAGGCGTGAGCCACTGTGCCTGGCCCCTTCAGGTGGGTTTTGAGGCTTCACTACAATACTAGTTCCCTGTTGCTGCTGCAACAAATTACCACACACTTAGTGGCTTAAAACAGCACAGAGGTATTCCCTTATAGTTCTGAAGGCCAGAATTCTAAAGTCAGTCCTAGGGAGTCAAGGTGGGAGCAGGGTCGGTGCCTTCCCAGGCTCTGCCGGAGATTCCATTTCCTGGCCCTGGAGGCTGCCTGCTCTCCTCAGCTTGTGCTGCCTTTCTGGAATGACACAAGTTTCCTGCTTTCATCACTACACCTCCCTCTGCTCTCCATCACCTGCTCTGCTCTTATAAGGATCCAGGTGAGTACATAAACCCTGTGGGGACAGGCTGGCCAAAGACCCTTAACTTCATTAAACTTCCAAAGCCCCTTTTGCTGTGTAAGGTCATGTTCACTGGTTCCCGGGATTAGGATATGGTCATCTTGGGGGCATCAGCCTGCTACAGCTAGGCTGCAAAACTATTATACCCTCCTGGTGTTTCAATAATTGGGAGAAAAAAGGTTGGGATTTTTTGCTTTGGGGTACCTGTTAAACTTGTATCTGTAAGGTTTGAGGTTCTTCTTAACGTTGTGTTTTGTTTTTGTTTGTTTTTTTTCTTTTTTGAGACGGAGTCTTGTTCTGTTATCCAGGCTGGTAGTGGTGCGGTCTCAGCCCACTGCAACATCTGCCTCCTGGGTTCAAGCAGTTCTCCTGCTTTATCCTCCTGAGTAGCTGGGACTACAAGGCGCCTGCCACCAGGCCTGGCTAAGTTTTGTGTTTTTGGTAGAGACCGGGTGGGACTGGAGGGTGGGGGAGGGGACGGGGGTTTCCTCTATGTTTTCCTTCGCTCAAAGTGATCTGCCCCACTTCTGCTCCCGAAATGCTAGGATTACGGGCCGCACCACTGCAACTGTAAAATCTTATTTCCACACAGCTGAGACGTGTTTTAGGAAGCTTGCTAAAAGACCCCTGGAGACCTCCTCATTGTGGCCTCCCTGCTGTTGTATTTAATTTGGTTGATCTTTTCTGCCCTCCTGCTTTTCAGAAATTAAAAGGCTAAGAAGAGGTACTAAACTCTGGGATTACAGGCATGAGTCCCTGTTACCAGCCCACTTTTTCTTTTTTTTTTTTGAGACAGAGTCTTGTTCTGTTGCCCAGGTTTGAATGCAGTGGCACAATCATAGCTCACTGTAACCTCAGACTCCTGGGCCCAGTGATCCTCTTGTCTTAGCCACTCAAGTAGTAGGGACTACAGGTGTGCACCACCATACAGTGCTAATTTTTTTTTTTTTTTTTTTTTTTGAGACAGGGTCTCCCTCTGTATCCCAGGCTGGAATGCAGTGGCATGATCATGGCTCACTGCAGCCTGACCCTCCTGGGTTCACGGGATCCTCTCACTTCAGTCTCCCAAGATGCTGCGATTACAGGCATGAGCCACCATGTTTGGCCCCATTTGTGTTTTCGAAAGATCACTAGTGGTAGTGAGGGTACCAGTGAGTTGGAGGGAGTGAGACTAGAGGCAATAACAGTTTAGAGAACAGATATTTTTTGAGCCCCTGCCAGGTGCCAGGCACAGATCTAGGTGCTGGGAACTTAGGGGAGAATGAGTAAGACAGTCTCTGTTCTCGGGGAGCTTCCGTTCTTGTGGTGGTGTGCTGGTGGGAAAGCAGGCTATATACATGCCACAAATGATATGTTTTCAGATGGTGATAAGTAATTTGAAGAAAATAAATGGAGCTGTGGGAGTTAGAAAGTTTGGGCATTAGGATGGGCACTGACCTATTGGAGTGGGCAGTGAAGACCTCTCTGAGGAGGTGACATTGGAACTGAGGCAGCTCAAAGAAGATCTGGGCAAGAGTGGTCCTAATGGGTAGAATGTCAACTGCAGGGACCTGACATGTGAACAGACTTGGCACAGTGTTTAAGCACCACAAAGATGGTCAGGGTGGCTGAAGCATAGTGGAGCCTGAAGGAGCAAGTAATACTCAGATGAGGATGGAGCACCTTCTAGGCCATGGAAAGGATTCTGGATTAATTCCAATGGAGTAGGAAGCACTGCAATTAAATCAGGGGTCGGCAAACTGCAGCCCATGGGTCAAATCTGGCCTGGTGCCTATGTTTATGAATAAACCATATTGGAACACAGTGTCACCCATGGATTTATATATTGTCCATGGCTGTTTTAATGTTACAAGAGCAGAGTTGAGTAGTTTCAACAGAGCACATATGGCCCAGAAGCCTAAAATATTTACTGTCTGGTTTGTGTAGAAAAAGTTTACTGACCCCTGAATTAAATGATCTAATTTAAGTTTGTTTTTTTTTTTGAGACGGAGTTGCACTGTTGCCCAGGCTGGAGTGCAGTGGCCGGATCTCAGCTCACTGCAAGCTCCGCCTTCCGGGTTCACACCATTCTCCTGCCTCAGCCTCCCGAGTAGCTGGGACTACAGGCGCCCGCCACCTCCCCCGGCTAGTTTTTTTGTATTTTTTAGTAGAGATGGGGTTTCATCGTGTTCGCCAGGATGGTCTCGATCTCCTGACCTCGTGATCCGCCCGTCCCGGCCTCCCAAAGTGCTGGGATTACAGGCTTGAGCCACTGCGCCCAGCCGTTTTTTGTATTTTTTAGTAGAGACGGGGTTTCACTGTGTTAGCCAGGATGGTCTCGGTCTCCTGACCTCGTGATCCGCCCGTCTCGGTCTCCCAAAGTGCTGGGATTACAGGCTTGAGCCACCGCGCCTGGCCTAATTTAAGTTTTGAGGAGGAGACACTCTGGGTGTTGTTTAGGGAATGAATGATAAGAGACACGGCTCACGCCTGTAATCCTAACACTTTGAGAGGGTGAGGTGGGTGGATCATGAGGTCAGCAGTTTGAGACCAGCCTGGCCCCCATGGTGAAATCCTGTCTCTAGTAAAAATACAAAAAGTAGCTGGATGTGGTGGTGCGTAGCTGTAATCCCAGCTACTTGGGAGGCTGAGGCAGGAGAATTGCTTGAATCTGGGAGGCGGAAGTTGCAGTGAGCTGAGATCATGCCACTGTACTCCAGCCTGGGCGACAGAACAAGACTCTGTCTTGGAAAAAAAAAAAAAAAAAAAACAACTAAATGTTGAGCCACCAGAAAACAAAGATCACACTGTTTTATTCTGTTTAAAAACAGCTAGCTATGCTTTATACTCATTAAATATTGTTGAATGAGTGATGAGATGCTGATAGGGGGTGCCAGTGCATATGAAAGGGAAGTGAGGTTTTGAGAGATATTTAGGAGATAAAATATCAGGACAACTTATTGTTGACATGGTGAATAGAAATAGGAGGGCAGAAGGAGGACTGTAGGATGCCCTTCAGGTTTCTGGTTCAGGTATCTTGGTGATGGCAATGCCATTAATTGAGACAGGGAAAGTGGAAATACAGAGAACATACGTTGCCAGGGAGAAGGAATTCATCTTTGGACACATGATGCTCAGGACACCCAGGTAGAGATGTCTAAAAGGTAGTTGGAAAGACAGAGCTCAAGTGGCATGATATCTAGACTCATGGTAACCAGAATTCCAGAGTCATCAGCTCGTGTGAACTCTCCTATAAAGGGCGTATGATGAGGAGGGCAGGGATAGGTCTCATATGGCATTCATTTCCAATATATTTTGGATCTAGAGAGGAGGCAAAGATAAACTAGCTGTATGGACAGTTTGCATCAGTCTGTCAGGTCATCCCATGACCATGGAACATTTTTTCTGCAGAAGCTGATGGGCTCAGATGAAGGCTTGCCTTACCTGTTCCTCTTGCTGCCAACCTCTTTCTCTTAGTTGGGTTGACTAGGGCAGCTGTGGAGGCTTCTTCCCTCCTAGACTCCCTGCTAACATTGGAACATTTGTGGCCTTTTAACTCTGTAGGTTATTCAAATTTGCATTTATCATTTTACTTTATTTTATTTTATTTTATTTTTATTTTATCTTATTTTATTTTAAGATGGAGTCTCGCTCTGTTGCCCAGACTGGAGTGCAGTGTTGTGATCTTGGCTCACCGCAAGCTCCGCCTGCCGGGTTCATGCCATTCTCCTGCCTCAGCCTCCTCAGTAGCTGGGACTATAGGCGACCGCCACCACGCCCGGCTAATTTTTTGTATTTTTAGTAGAGACGGGGTTTCACTGTCTTAGTCAGGGTGGTTGTGATCTGCCCACCTCGGCCTTCCAAAGTGCTCCATTACAGGCGTTAGCCACCATGCCTTGCCTATCTTTTTAAGAGACAAGGTCTCATCCTGTTGTCTGGGCTGGAGTCGAGTGGCAGAATCGTAGCTCACTGCAGCCTCAACCTTCTAGGCTCAAGTGATCCTCCCACCTCAGCCTCCCAAGTGAGTGTGGGATCACAGGTGTATGCCAGCAAGCCCAGCTAATTTTTTATTTTTTGTAGAGACAGTGTCTCCCCATGTTGCCCAGGCTGGTCTTGAACTCCTGGACTCAAGTGATCTTCTTACCTTGGCAGTCCAAAGTGCTGGGATTGCCAAATATGGTGGCTCATGCCTATAATCCCGGCACTTTGGGAGGCCAAGGCAGGTGGATCACCTGAGCTCAGAGTTCGACACTAGCTTTGGCAACATGGTGAAACACTGTCTCTACTAAAAATACAAAAAATTAGCCAGGCATGTCGACATGTGCCTGCAGTCCCAGCTACTCAGGAGATTGAGGCAGGAGAATCTCTTGAACCTGGAGACGGCGGTTGCAGTGATTTGGGATTACACCACTGCATTCCAGCCTGGGTGACAGAATGAGACTCGGGCTCAAAAAAAAAAAAAAAAAAAACAACAAAGTGCTGGGATTGCAGGCGTGAGCCAACATGTTTGCATTTATCTAGTTGAAGCTACGAGGAGGTAGGAGGGTCTAGTTGTCCTTGGTGTTTTGATGTAAGGACTAGACAATGGATTAATTTTATTAAATATTGCTAAATATTAATACATTTATTAAATCCATTAAATATTAATACATTTATTAAATTTATTAAATATTGTTAAATATTAAATTTATTAAGTATTACGGGTTCTTTTACACCACAAAGCTAGATAAACCCTTTACCGGCCCTGAACAATGGCTTCCCCTTTCCTTTTTCCTTTTTTCTTTTTGTCTGGGGAAGGGGGACCACAGAAGTATTTAATAAAATAGCACTTGTGACTGGGTGCAGTGGCTCACGCCTGTAATTCCAGCACTTTGGGAGGCTGAGGTGGGCATATCACCTGAGGTCAGGAGTTCGAGACAAGCCTGACCAACATGGTGAAACCCCATCTCTACTAAAAATACAGAAAATTAGCCAGGGATTGTGGCGGGTCCTGTAGTTGCAACTACTTGGGAGGCTGAGGCAGAAGAATCGCTTGAACCAGCAAGTGGAGATTGCGTTGAGCTGAGATCATGCCATTGCACTCAGCCTGTGCTACAGAGTGAGACTCCGAAAATTTTTTTTTAAAAAAGGCACTTGTGCTGAACATGGACTTAAAATAGTTGCAATCCAGGCCGGGCACAGTGGCTTATGCTTGTAATCCCAGCACTTTGGGAGGCCGAGGCAGGCGGATCACTTGAGGTTAGGAGTTTGAGACTAGCCTGGCCAACATGGTGAAACCCCGTCTCTACAAAAAATACAGAAATTAGCTTGGCATGTTGGCGGGTGCCTGTAATACTCGGGAAATTGTGGCAGGAGAATTGCTTAAGCCCGGGAGGCGGAGGTTGCAGTGAGCCGAGATTGCACCACTGCATTCCAGCCTGGGTGACACAGTGAGACTCTGTCTCAACAAATAAACAAACAGACACCTGTAGTTGTAATCCTAGACCTGGATGCGTATCTACCCTCTTTACAAAAGTCCATTATGAAAAGCCAAGGATGAAATCAAACTGTAAAGGGAGCAGGGAAGGAGAACCACTATCTTGCTCTTTCACTCCACTTATATGTTTTTTAGCATATTGTCACACCTCTGCTGTTTGTACATTTTTTATGTGTTTTAAAGATATTTTAACCCAGTCTTGCATCTAAATGTTCAAATTTTAGGGGCCCACATGTTTTATCTTTTTTTTTTTTGGAGACAGAGTCTCGCTCTTGCCCAGGCTGAAGTGCAGTGACACGATCTCAGCTCTCTGCAACCTCTGCCGCCTGAATTCCAGCCATTCTCCAGCCTCAGCCTACTGGGTAGCTAGGATTACAGTCCCTTGCCACCACGCCTGGCTGATTTTGTCTTCCTTTCTTTCTTCTCTTTTCTTTTCTTTTCTATTCTTTTTGACGAAGTCTCGCTCTGTTGCCCAGGCTGGAGTGCAGTGGCACTACCTCGGCTCACTGCAAGCTCCACCTCCTGGGTTCACGCCATTCTCCTGCCTCAGCCTCCTAAGTAGCTGGGACTACAGATCCCCATCACCACGCCTAGCTATTTTTTTTTTGTATTTTTAGTAGAGACAGAGTTTCACCATGTTAGCTAGGATGGTCTCGATCTCCTGACCTCATGATCCGCCCCCACTCAACCTCCCAAAGTGCTGGGATTACAGGCGTTAGCCACCATGCCTGGCCCTAATTTTGCATTTCTAGTACAGATGAGGTTTCATTATGTTGGCCAGGCTGGTCTCGATCTCCTGACCTTGTGATCTGCCCGCCTCGTCCTCCCAAAGTGCTGGGATTACAGGCGTGAACCACTACGCCCGGCCCAGTTTTTCCTTTCCTAAGGAAACAGTTGAGTAATAGCTTTGCTCCTCCTTTAACCTAAATTATTCCTTTCATGAGGTTAGTGACTTCTGACAGGCAGAGGTAGGTAGTCTGAAGCCTGATTACCTGGTCCCAAAGTGGAGGAAATGGAGCCCTGACCCAAACAAATAGGTAGTAAAGGTAAATTAAAAGTATGAAAAGGCCGGGCGCGGTGGCTCAAGCCTGTAATCCCAGCACTTTGGGAGGCCGAGACGGGTGGATCACGAGATCAGGAGATCGAGACCATCCTGAGCTACACGGTGAAACACCGTCTCTACTAAAAAATACAAAAACTAGCCAGGCGAGATGGCGGGCGCCTGTAGTCCCAGCTACTCGGGAGGCTGAGGCAGGAGAATGGTGTAAACCCGGGAGGCGGAGCTTGCAGTGAGCCGAGATCACGCCACTGCACTCCAGCCTGGGCGACAGAGCTAGACTCCGTCTCCCAAAAAAAAAAAAAAGTATGAAAAGTTATTTTGAAAGGCATATGTTGAGATGTTTAATATTATTTCCAGCCCTGTCTGGTGCACCCTGTAGAACTCCTCCACCTTATATGTCACTCTTAATAACTCCTTATATATCCGTTCAGTGTTTACATAAATAAAAGCAAACATGAACGTTTGTTGTTACCCCCCCCCCATACTCTTTTACACGAAAGGTAGCTCATATAACCTGTTCTTTATTGTTTTGCCCTTAACAGTATGTCTTGGGGATCTTTCCTTGTTAGTACAGAGAAAGCTTTCTCATTCTTAAATCAGAGCTGCATAGTATTCCATTGGGTGGATGGCTGCCTCCTACTTTATTGAATCAGTTCCTTATACATGTGCACTTGAGTTGTTTCCAGTATTTGCTCTTATAAGCAATACTTCAGTGAGCAAAGTCAGCTCTTTTTTTTTTTTTTTTTTTTGAGATGGAGTCTTGCCTTGTTGCCCATGCCAGAGTGCAGTGGTGAGATCTCAGCTCACTGCAACCTTCACCTCCCGGGTTCAAGCGATTCTCCTGCCTCAGCCTCCTGAGTAGCTGGGATTACAGCCATGCACCAGCATACCTGGCTAATTTTTATATTTTTGGTAGAGATAAGGTTTTGCCATGTTGGTCAGGATGGTCTCGAACTTCTGACCTCAGGTGATCCACCCTCTTGGCCTCCCAAAATGGTGGGGATTACAGGCCTAAGCCGTTGTGCCCGGTCAAAGGCAACTTATTTATTTATTCATTCATTCATTTACTTTTGAGACAAAGTTTGGCTCTTGTTGCCCAGGCTGGAGTGCAGTGGTACGATCTCGGCTCACTGCAACCTCTGCCTCCTGGGTTCAAGTGATTCTCATGCCTCGGCCTTCTGAGTAGCTGGGATTACAGTCATGTGCCATCACACCCAGCTAAGTTTTTGTATTTTTAGTAGAGACGGGGTTTCACCGTGTTAGCCAGGATGATCTTGAGCTCCTCACCTCAGGTGATCTGCCTGCCTTGTCCTCCCAAAGTATTGGGATTATAGGTGTGAGCCACCACGCCTGGCCAAAGGCAGCTTCTTAAAGGGTTGCACAGCACTGCATATGCTACTAAAATGAGATTATTCTTCATTCTTAGAATGCCAGTTGGTTTTATTGGTTGATAAATTCCCAGTTACTCGTACTCACAAGCGCAACATTGATGATGCGTCTGACATCTTTTCGTAACTTAAGAATCATTAGTATGACTGCCTCAAGGAAGCATACTGCTCTCTCTCAGGTTCATTTCAATAATAAGACCTTTGGAAGGTTTAATAATGAAACCTACTTAAAGCCCTTTGCTCAAGAAGTCTGAATCACTGATGACTGCAATTACTCCCGTGGCAGCTGTAGAGCAATTTAACAGGGTAATAGTGAATAAGATATATTACACTTCAGATTCTTAATGGATTGATGTGCAAAAGTAGTATGTAAGAGAAGATGGGGGTGGGAGAGGAGTGCCTTTCAAATTTCTGCACACAATAATAAAACAGGGAACTGGGCCATTGTAGCCATCACTGCTAGGGATTAGTCATCTAGTAAGAAGCTCTGGGGCTCAGTGGTGGGTAGAACATCCTGTTTATTACGGACAACAAATTGGGTTTATTCTCTTGTTTGTGTGCCTCTGTGGAGGGGGTGGAAATTCTAGGATTTGCTAATTGTCTGATTTAGAATACTCCCTTTTCTACCAAATAATTAGTATCTTGGTGTGAAAATAGGGAGGCAGACCAGTTTTACAAATAGCTACTGGCCAGGAGAATAAATTTCTGCCAGGTGAGAGGTAAAAGGCAGCCTGGAAAAATAACTGTAGGCTGGTAAGTGTTTCTTATTTTCAAGGCTAACATAAGTTCTCCACATGTGTTGGGGATGGAGGAGAGGATGGATTGGTTAAGAAGTGAGTACTATGCTTGCATTGAGTGTCCCTCAATTTGTGTTTAGGGGAGAAGAGTGAGGATGTGGTTATATGGGTGGGGAGTAGGCCCTGGGAAGGGGCCCGAGGAAGGAAATCCAGGAGACTTCGCTGTAGTTCCACCCTTAGGGATATTCCTTGGCACCTCGTCACATTATGGATGCCTCACCGTCTGATGGGTATCGATTTTTTTTTTCTTTTTTTTTTTGAGATGGAATCTCGCTCTGTTGCCCAGGCTGGAGTGCAGTGGCCAGATCTCAGCTCACTGCAATCTCCGCCTCCCGGGTTCACGCCATTCTCCTGCCTCAGCCTCCCGAGTGGCAGGGACTATAGGCGCCCGCCACCTCGCCTGGCTATTTTTTTGTTTTTT
>NW_012113364.1:6174529-6177550 GCF_000951035.1 Colobus angolensis palliatus | reverse complement strand
CTCTTGTTGCCCGGGCTGGGGTGAAATGGTGCAATCTTGGCTCACTGCAACCTCCTCCTGGGTTCAAACGATTCTCCTGCCTCAGCCTTCTGAGTAGCTGGGATTACAGGCATGTACCACCACACCTGACTAATTTTGTATTTTTACTAGAGACGGGCTTTCTCCATGTTGGTCAGGCTGTTCTCAAACTCCTGACCTCAGGTGATCTGCCCGCCTTGGCCTCCCAAAGTGCTAAGATTACAGACGTGAGCCACTTCGCCCGGCAAATCACAATTTTAAAAAACCACCATAGCCTAGTTAATGATGCTTATTAGCTCATTGCTGCCAATCATTGTGCACACTCACTTCCTATATCAGAGGCTCTAAACTGCCCAATTTTTTTTTGTTCTTGTTCTGAAATGGAGTCTTGTTCTGTCGCCCAGGCTGGAGTACAGTGGCACAGTCTTGGCTCACTGCAACATCTGCCTTCTGGGTTAAAGGGACTCTCATGCCTCAGCCTCCCGAACAGCTGGGATTATAGGTATCCACCACCATGCCCACCTAATTTTTGTATTTTTTTAGTAGAGACAGGGTTTTACCATGTTGGCCAGACTGGTCTCAAACTCCTGACCTCAAGTAATCTGCGCACCTCCGCCTCCCAAAGTGCTGAGATTACAGACATGAGCCACCGTGCCCAACCTAAACTGCCCAATTTTAAGGGAACAATTGGGAAAACACTTGTTTAAAAAGGAGATGAAGGAGTTGCCATGACTGTGGTTAGCTGTGTGAAGACTAGAAAACCTGTGTAAACTCCTGGGGGCTCACAGTCTACTGCCTGGTCAAGAGCCTTAGAAAACTTAGATGTACGTGTTAGGAGACCGGGTCTGAAAGCTCCCAGGGTTGTATAAACTTCTGTATTAGGTTCCATGATGCCCGATGAGTAGTCCCACATTTCCACAGTAGACACGCTATTGCTGCTTCTTTCCTTATCATGAGAAGAGCAGAAGATGCAGATAATACGTGAAGCAGGAAGACAAAGGGGAGATACTGAACTTGTCACCTACCTTTTTGGGTGCCCCTCATGCTTCATGTTTCCCATTGAGCCTCACTTATCAGTGACACAGGGAATGGTCCCTTTGCTCTCTACTTTCCCTGTGGCTGCCTGGAGGTAGGGGAGGCAGATCGTGCCACTTGCCGACATTATGTTGCTGTGGATTAGTTGGAGGGACAGGAACAGGAAATGTTCCTGGCGGTGTATGTGTCACTGGGGCTCACAGGGGTACTTTTTAATCTTCTCACTGGCCTCTTGATTCTGTGACCCTGGTTATTACATGTTCAGAAAGTGTCAGCTTATTTGAAAGGGATACTCTTATTTTCTGTTTAAACATTGCCAAAAACCATCACACTTTTTTTTTAAATTGAAACATTTTGGTATTTTTTATTTTTTGGAGATAAGAGTCTCACCCTTTTATATGGACATGAAGGGACTCATAGTCCTTCCCCTACTGTTGGTCTTTAATAACATATCAATGAAGGATCATGTCTGAATGAATTATGGAAGTTCAGGAACTAAAAGAAGAAGGTCCCAGAAACCGGGCTTTGGTTTGTTTCTGCTACTACACTTGCTATTGAAACCAAGCAGACAACTTCATTTCTCTTGGATTCAGCTTTCTCATGTGTCAGGATGGGAGAGGAAGGGAGGCATTGGGCTAAGTGTCATTCCACTCTGCGTACTTCAAATCTGGCTGACACATGTGAGGCAAATACTTAGATTTGTTGACAGTGGTTTCCTGGAGTGCTGTCTTGAACAATTCTGAGCAAACTTAGCAAGAAAGTGTGTTTGAGTTGATTGGGTGTATCTGTCATGGAGAAGTAAGTAACGAATGGGGAGTGCTCGCAGGAACATTCCCCAAATGTTCCTCCTAAAAGTACTTATTTTTTAGGCTTGTTCTTCAGATTTGCCCAATATCCTAAGCAAAATCCCTTCAATATGAAGTGAATATTGCTCGATTGTAGGGAACTTGTCCGTGATGTACTGAGAATGCAGATACAAATAAAAGAAGGTCTATATCAAATTTTATTTTCCACAAATTATGTTCTCTTGAACTTTCAGCTCAAGCTCTTGGACTCACTGAGGCAGTAAAAGTACCATATCCTGTGTGAATCAAACCCCGAGTTCCTATATGTAGAAGCCTTGCCAGACAGGATCCCCTTTCAAAGCCCTTCTGGTTTGGAATTCCATGACTGGAAAGGATCCTTCGTGAGAGTAATGAAATCGAGTTTGTTGTTAAAAAGTAAGTTCTAGGCGGGACATGGTGGCTCACATCTGTAATCCCAGCACTTTGGGAGGCCGAGGTGGGCAGATCACCTGAGGTCAGGAGTTTGAGATCAGCCTGGCAAACGTGGCGAAACCCCATATCTGCTAAAAATACAAAGAATTAGCCAGGCATGGTGGCGGGTGCTTGTAAACCCAGCTACTTGGGAGGCTGAAGCAGGTGAATCACTTGAACCTGGGAGGCAGAGGATGCAGTGAGCCAAGATCACACCACTGCACTCCAGCCTGGGTGACAGAGTGAGACTCTGCCTCAACAACAACAACAACAATAAAAGAGTAAGTTCTGTTTGCCACTGTGGTCATTTCTGGGACTAAAACAATAAAATGACATTTCTACTAAAATGTTTTTCCAGCTAGAGGTGACAAGTGTGGCTGTAAGTCCTTGAGAAAAGCCTGGCTCTGAGCTGTGGTCCGGGCACTCTCCATGGACCCTGCATCCCATACTCAGTCGTCTTCGTCAGTACAAGAATAGTGACCACTGCCTCCACGGTGTTCAGAGGCACTGTGGTGGCTCGCAGTATGCCTGAGTACTTGAATGAAGTTTAATCTGCTGGGTTTTATCCGCTCTGTTATTCCTGGGTCAGTCTTGTTAGGGACTAAATATTGACGATTGAGTTTCTTTCCTTTTTTTTCTTTTTGAGACAAAGTTTCACTCTTGTTGCCCAAGCTGGAGTGCAATGGCATGATCTTGACTCACTTCAACCTCC
>NW_012113364.1:6162969-6173459 GCF_000951035.1 Colobus angolensis palliatus | reverse complement strand
TCAAAACTCCTGACCTTGTGATCCACCCACGTCGGCCTCCCAAAGTGCTGGGATTATAGGCATGAGCCACCACGCCCAGCCACAGGTGTCTTGGAAAAGAGCCAAACTGAATGAATTTTAATACTCTGCTCTTATAAAGCATCTCCTTCTGTATTTTTTTCCTCCAATAGACGAAAGTAATTCTGTGCTTATTTTACAGCTTCGCAGTCCCCAAAAAGACCATGAAGTCCTGAGAGTAATGAAAAGCTTCCTGACATTGAGGTCACTGTGGAAGGTAAGGGCCAGTCCTTGGCATGTTTCTGTTGATTCTCCAGTTTAATAGTTATGTCAATTCACTAGCTATGTGTTCATACAGATTAAGGTAACCAAACTAGTTGTACATGTGAACAACTGACTTTGATAAAGCTAAACTTCTGAATGTTTTTAACTGAAATTTTGAAAATCATTAACAGAAAATAAATAACATGGATCACATCACAAACTGCACTCAAGAAAATCCCTAAAATGCTTTTTCTGTATTATAACAAATAAGGATACAGAGGGTCATGTGGAATGTTTCTTTGTCTTTTGTCCTCTTTGTTTTTTCTATTCTTTTGAGGAAAGAAAGTTGAGGGGTGATTTAAAAAGCAGTGCCTGGAAAGTATTTCCTATAGCACCTTCTAGTGTACTTCCTTCTCTCCATTCCCACGGGGTCTGCAGGGTTCTCATCTTGTCATGTTCACAGTATTAAAATACCTCATACAATATCAAAACAGTTTCCAGCCAACCCTCAAATATGGGTATTTATTCCATCTCATAAATGCCAAAGGAAATAGCTGTGTTAGGGTCATTCTTTTTTTTTTTTTTTTTTTTTTGGAGATGGAAGTCTCGCTCTGTCACCCAGGCTGGAATGCAGTGGCGTGATCTCAACTCACTGCAGCCTCTGCCTCCTGGGTTCAAGCAATTCTCCTGCCAGCAATTCTCCTGCCTCAGCCTCCTGAGTAGCTGGGACTACAGGTGCAAGCTGTGACGTCCAGCTAATTTTTTGTATTTTAGTAGAGACGGGATTTCAGCATGTTGCCCAGTCCAGTCTTGAGCTCCTGAGCTCAGGCAGTCTGCCTGCCTTGGCCTCCCAAAGTGCTAGGATTACAGTCATGAGCCACGACGCCTGGCCTAGGATCATTCTTTATGTCCTAGGTGTCAATTTTTTAAATAAGAGTTTGCAGTACTGGTGTTTAGTGGTGCAGTAATTTCCATTTAATCATCTGGCATACTCAGAGAGAGGATACCAGATGACTGAGATTTTTTTTTTTTTTTTGAGACGGAGTCTCGCTCTATCGCCCAGGCTGGAGTGCAGTGACCGGATCTCAGCTCACTGCAAGCTCCGCCTCCCGGGTTTAAGCCATTCTCCTGCCTCAGCTTCCCAAGTAGCTGGGACTACAGGTGCCCACCACCTCGCCCGGCTAGATTTTTGTATTTTTTAGTAGAGACGGGGTTTCACTGTGTTAGCCAGGATGGTCTCGTCTGCTGACCTCGTGATCCACCCGTCTCGGCCTCCCAAAGTGCTGGGATTACAGGCTTGAGCCATCGCACCCGGCCAGATGACTGAGATTATACCTCACAGAGAGGATACCAGATGACTAAATGGGGACTAGAACAAGTATTTAAACTCTTCATTCATTGATCCTGTTAAAGGAAAGCTTATTTTATAACATAAACTCTTGGTTATGAATTAGATAGTTTCTCCTATGAAAACTTGTAGGCATCTTTTAGCAACTTCATACCAGATTATTTCTGTTCGGAAGTGCCAAGAGTTAAAAATACATTCAAACCTTTACTTTTCTCGTTTTGGAAAAGATCAGAGGATCAGAGATCTGTCCCCTACACAAGGTGCCATCCTTTCCTGAGGGAGCTCCTGGTAGAGTGTGTGAGGTGTTCCTTTTGGTAAAAAGACACACTGCGCGACCAAAGAGACCTGAGCCTGGACCTATAAAGATTTGAACAAGGTGAACAATGACACTGTGTAAAACATGTGTCACCATGCCTGGCCTCTGCTAGTCCTATATTCTTAGAGTTCTTTTTTTGGTAGCCAATCTCTATGCTGTTGCCCTGTTATAATTAATATTTTTTTATTTTAAATTGAGTGGTTTATGTCTCCTGTTTGGACTCTGACAAATATAGAATTGATGCTAGGAAGGGTCCCAGGAGATAGACCCACACAACTGGGATTTGGGCATAGGTTTGGTTATCCAAGGGACTGTGCGGAGCTCCTTGCCAATGGGAAATGGGATGCTGGTGATTTCCAGGAAGTGACCTCACAATGACTCAGGCTACCACCTACTATTGATTGTGATGAAATGCCAGCTGAGGCACACGCCTTGGGAGCTAAGTGGCTGCTGCACGTGACCGCTGTGAAGACTGGTGTGGGAAGGGTCCTTTTGGATGCACTTGAGCAGGGGCCCCTAATCCCTGGCCTAATCGCAGGCCTGTATTGGGCCACACAGCAGGAGGTGAGCAGTGGGTGGGCGAGTGCAGCTTCATCTGTATTTACAGCCGCTCCCCACATTACCACCTGATCTCTGTCTCCTGTCAGATCAGTGGCAACATTAGATTATCATGTGAACACAAACCCTGTTGTGAACTGTGCATGCGAGGGATCTACCTTGCTCTGTCCTTGGGAGAATCTAATGCCTGATGATCTGTCACTGTCTCCCATCACCCCCATATGGGCCCATCTAGTTGCAGGAAAACAAGCTCAGGACTCCCCCTGATTCTACATTATGGTGAGTTATATAATTATTTCATTATATGCTACAATGTGATAATAATAGAAATAAAGTGCACAATAAATGTAATGTGCTTGATATATCCCAAAACTGACCTTCACTGCCCCCAGTCTGTGGAAAAACTGTCTTCCACAAAACTGGTCCCTCGTCCCTAAAAAACTGAGGGCTGCTGCACTTGAGCACTTACAGAGAGAAAAACAAAAAGCTCAAGTCTTTACCTTTCAGCATAAGTCATGGTCTAAGATCCAGAGAGCTTCCATGATAGACCAAACACAATTCCTTACTTCTTGCATCCACAAGGCTGATATTATTGAAAATCAAACAAACTTAAATGTGTGGGTTGCTGAATTACAATGACAGTTGAATCAGTTCAATGCACTGTGTCATCAAGGTTCTCAAGAAAATGTTAGGGCACTAATAAGTGAAGATTGGTTTTTTTTTGTTTTGTTTTGTTTTTTTTGTTTGAGGCAGTCTCCCTGTGTTGCCCAGGCTGGAGCACAGTGGGGTGATCTTGGCTCACTGCAGTCTCAACCTCCCGGGCTCGAGCTATCCTCCCGCCTCAGCCTCTGGGGTAGCTGGGACCACAGGTATAAGCCACCATACCCAGCTAATTTTTGTGTTTTTTGTAGAAATGTGTTTTCACCACATTACTCAGGCTGGTCTCAAACTCCTGGGCTCAAGCCATCTGCCCACCTTGGACTTCCCAAGTTTTGAGATTACAGGCAGGAGCCACTGTGCCTGGCCCTGTTCTCTTTTACACTGGTTTATTGTGAAGGCCTCCAGTTGTCTTCCTGACTTCTAGGCTTGCTCACTTCATGCTGTTCACAGAAGCCAGAGGAATTCTCCTAAAAGGCAAATTTGGGTCAAAATAGTCCTTGATTAAAACCTGCTGGTGACTGCCCATTGCCTTTAAGACAGAGTCCAAACTAATTTGGCCACAGGACCTGGTAAGAGCTGATCTCTGCTCACCTTCCCAGTTTTATCGTGCACCACCCTCCCCATATGCCTACCCTCCAGCCACACAGAATGTCAGTTTCCTTGGGGGACTTTACTGGTCCTTCAGGAAACCCTCTCCCTACCCCCATCATCACTCTTTCACTCTCATCATTGCTCATCTTTAGCCTCAGCCGAGATGTCTCACCCCACTCTCTGTGATGCAACAAGAAGCCCCTTGGGAGTGTTTCAGTCCCACTCTGAACTTCTGTCATTGTGCTCATCACAGTCTGGTAAGTGTTGGCTTATGATTCCTAGATTAGTCCATTTTGCATTGCTATAAGGAAACACCTCAGGCTGGGTAGTTTATAAAGAAAAAAGATTTATTTGGCTCACAGTCCTGCAGACTATACAAGTAGCATGGTGCCAGGCCGGGCACAGTGGCCCACACCTGTAATCCCGGCACTTTGGGATACTGAGACAGGAGAATTGCTTGAGCCCAGAAGTTTGAAACCAGCCTGGGAAACATGGTGAGATCTTGTCTTTAGTAAAAGTGAAAAAAAAAATAGCCAGGTATGATGGTGCACTGATGTATGCCTGTGGTTTCAGCTACTTGGGAGTCTAAGGTAAAAAGATCTCTTTAGCCCAGGAGGTCAGGGTTGCAGTGAGCCATAATTACACCACTGCTCTCTAGCCTGAGTGTCAGAGTGAGATCCTATCTCAGAAAAAAAAAAAAGCATAGTACCAGCATCCACTGGTGAGGACCTCAGGAGGCTTCCTCTCATGGCGGAAGGTGAAGGAGGAGCCGGCATGTCACTTGTTGAGAAGAAGGAGCAAGGGAGAGGGGAGGAGGTGCCAGGCTCCTTAATCAATCAGCTCTCACATGAACTAGTAGAGAGAGAACTCACTTATTACCATGGGGAGGGCACCAAGCCATTCATGAGGGATCTGCCCCCATGACCCACAGACTCCCACCAGGCACTACCTCCAACATTAGGGATTTAATTTCAGTATGAGATTTGGAGGAGACAAACACTCAAACTCTTATCAATTTCCTGCTACCCTATAAGCTCTGTGAGGGCAGAAACTCTTTTTCTTTTCTTTTTCTTTTTTTTTTTTCTGAGACGGAGTTTCACTCTTGTTGCCCAGGCTGGAGTGCAGTGCTGCGACCTCAGCTCACTGCAACCTCCGCCTCCCAGGTTCAAGCGATTCTCCTGCCTCAGCCTCCTGAGTAACTGGGATTGCAGGCATGCACAACCATGACCCGCTAATTTCTGTACTTTTAGTACAGAGATGGGGTTTTACCATGTTAGTAAGGCTGGTCACGAACTCCTGACCTCAAGTGATTCACCTGCTTCGGCCTCCCAAAGTGCTGGGATTACAGGCATGAGCCACTGCTCCTGGCCAAGGGCAGAAACTCTTATACCTTGTTCACTGCTGTTTCTTGGGCACCTATTATAGTGCCTGGTATGTAGTAGGAGCTCAAGAAGTGTTTATTAGGGCCTGATATGTTGGCTTAAGCCTGTAATCCCAGCACTTTGGGAGGTGAGGGCCAGAGGATTGCTTGTGCCTAGGAATTCAAGGCCAGCCTGGGAAACATAGTGAGACCCTGTCTCTAGAAAAAATAATAAACTGGCTGGGCATGGTGGCTCACGTGTGTAATCCCAGTACTTTGGTAGGCTGAGGTATGCAGATTACCTGAGGTCAGGAGTTCAAGACCAGCCTGGCGAACATGGTGAAACCCCGTCTCTACTGAAAATATAAGAATTAGTCAGGCATGGTGACACACACCTGTAATCCCAGCTACTCGGGAGGCTGAGGAAAGGGAATCACTTAAACGCAGGAGGCAGAGGTTGCAGTGAGCCGAGATCATGCTGCTGCACTCCATCTAGTCTGGGCAACAGAGCAAGACTCTGTCTGGAAAAAAAAAAAAAGAAAAAGTAATAAACTTAGCTAGGTGTGGTGTTACATGGCTGTAATCTCAACTACTTGGGAGGCTGAAGTGGGAGGATCACTTGAGCCCAGGTGATGGAAGCTGCGGTGAGCCATAATCACCTCACTGTACCTCAGCCTGTGTGACTCTGTCTCAAAAAAAGTAAAAAAAAAAAAAAGAAAGAAAGAAAGAAAAGAGAAAAAGAAAAAAGAAGTATTTGTTGGGGAAAATAAAAAAGAATGAATGAACAAGCAGAGTGTCAGGAGAGTACTGTGAATGTGGATCCTGTCAGTAGAGTGTGGGGACTTGGGCAGGAGCGGCTGGACTTGAAGAGCAGGTTGGTGGAGACCAGGTCATTCATCCTAAGCAGTTTGCCCTGTAGCATGTAGATGAAATATCCCATGTTGCCTGCTGGTGACTGAACTGGGCTTCCTGTTTCTGTATTTGGTTTGACCATCACAGTGTTGAAGAACTGTTGAAGTGAGTACCTTGCAGTTTGCTACAGTTTCCCCCAGTCTCCCACGTTAACTCCGACCTCCTTCCGTCATGTAGGTTGCCTGACCCGCTGAGATCTGTGTTTGCTGTTCCTGTAGATGGGTGGGTATGAGGTGATTTAAGGAGGAAGATTTAATATATGAGTTATAGAAAGATAAATAGACTGGGCGCAGTGACTAAAGCCTATAATCCCCACACTTTGGAAGGCCAAGGCGGAAGGATTGGTTTGACCCAGGAGTTCAAGACCAGACTGGGCCACATAGTGAGACCCCCTCTCTAAAAAAATTTAAAAATTAGCCAGGCATGGTGGCATGTACCTGTAATCCCAGCTACTCGGGAGAGTGAAGTGGGAGGATAGCTCGAGCCCTGGAGTTCAAAACTGCAGTAAGCGGTGATCTTGCCACTGCACTCCAGTCTGAGTGACAGAGTGAGACCGTATCTCAGAAAAAAAAAAAAAAGGCAAGAGAGAGAGAAATAGATCCAGCATTAGTAGGAGTGTGCTTTTGAGTGCTCTTTAGGAGAAAATTTTATTTTAATATTTTTTCTTCTTTAAATTTTTTATAGTCTAGCAAGCCATTTCTTCAATGAGGAGAAATTAATTTCATCCAAAGAGCCCTGGGAGCAAGGGCAGACTCAGAAAATCAGAGGCACTGTAGTCAGTTTGAGCAGTTTATATCTTCACACTGCTAAGCTGGCCAGTGCCAGGCTGAGTCCATTCTCTCCCCTTTGATTTCTCAAACACAAAGCACCCTGCTGGAGTCTCAAATTGGATCTGCAGTAGGTCATCATTAACTCAGCAGTCTGCTATGTTGTGAGTCCTTATGCCAGGAACTGTGCGGGATACAGAATGTAAGAGAAGGCTAGAATAGAGCATCTCTGGGGGAAACAAGAGCCAGAGATACAGTGGTGCCCCATGGAGACATCCAGCTGGTGTTTGGTAGTGCCTTGTGGAAAGGCTGTACTTTGGCAAGGTCTCCACATCTGCAATGTGGCCTTCAATATTATAGGTCCCCAAACTCCAGGTTTTTACATTCCCTGCATAGGTCAGGGTCGTAGGGAGTGAATCAATCATCCTAGCAGAACTCCCTGGTTTTTAAAGCAGGCATTCCATTTATTAATTGACAAAGGAGGCATATTTCTCCTTTGGTAACCTGATGATTTAGGTCTTTTCCCTAGGGACTCCCTTTCCACATAGATGTGCTTGGAAAACTAAGCAGAGGATGAGGAAAGGCTGTGAACAAGCTTGCTGGTCCCTCCCTGTCCTAAAAAAGAGCATACGTCTTCTGTAACCAGAAGACTTTTCACTAGTCAAGTCTGGACAGACTGGGACGAGAGAGGGAGAGAGAGAGAGAGAGCTGACTGCAGCTTCCACTTCTGCAGCTTCTACTTCCATCCTCCCACTTCAACCTCCAAAGTAGCTGGGACTATAGGAATGTGCCACCGCACCAGCTCATTTTCTAATTTTTCGTAGAGATGCGGTTTCACTGCGTTGCCTCACGGGATCTTCCTGCCTTAGTCTCCCGATGGGCTGGGGTTATAGTTATGAGCCACCTCACCTGACCTGCAGTGAGTTTTGAACAATGTGATTCCTCTTTTACAGAACCACCTAAGCTGATGATTCCCTTGAGAACAAGGGAAAGCCTGTGGTTTCATGGCCTTTCTTCCATTTGTGGTTCTTGCCAAGTGGAATTTAAGTGACCTCTTATCAAGATGGATAAACCCAAGTTTCCCAGTGCTGGAATATAGAAAACGGATGGACAAGTAAGTCCCACTCAGCACCCATAGCCCAGACATGGGGACCTCAATACACCTGGGCCCCAGACATCACCTTTCACTGTGAGTAGCTCAGAGATGACACTTTTGGTTGTTAAATGCCCACTGGCAATATTTTGTATAACAGCAAGTGAAGGAATAAATAGTCACCAAAACATTTTCTGTTCCCAATTCCAACATTAATTGGATGAGATAATTATTTTATGAAGAATTTTCATGTGGCACAGTCCTGGCCAAACCTTCAAGTGAACAGAAAAATTCTATTAAAAAATCAACCTTCTATCTCACTCTGTTGCCCAGACTGGAGTGCAGTGGTGTAGTTAAGGCTCTCTGCAGCCACAACTTCCTGGGCTCAAGCAATCCTCCTGTCTCAGCTTCACAAGTAGCTGGCACTACAGGTGCTTATCACCACACCTCACTAATTTCCCATTTTTCCTGTATGTAGATTCCACAGGACTGACTTCGAAAACTTGAGTATGGGTGGATTATGGTGTACACAGAAATGGGGGAGCTGGAACTAATCCCCCCATATACCAAGGGACAAATTATATTTGTTTTTACAATTATACTGTAGGATACATTATGTTCTATGACAATGGTAATTTTTAACGATAGTTTTTAATTGAGTGGAATTACCATAAAAATAATAAAAGTAGCAGCTAATATTTACTGAGCTGTTACTAGGTGCCTGTAAATACAACAGATTTTTAAATTCCCCATAACTCTTCCTTATTCCACGTAACCACTCTATCTTAAATTACTCATGCTTGCTTTGGTAGCACATAAAGTTGGAACAATAGAGAGATTGGCATGGCCTCTGTGCAAGAAAGACATGCAAATTTGTGAAGCATTCCATATTTTTTTAAAAAAGAGAAAAAAATTACTCCCAGATTTTCGCTGGGTACATATGAACTTTTGTTTATGTTGAATTATATCCAAAGATGATATTTCCAGAAGTGAAATTACTGTGAAGGGCATGAGCATTCTTATTATACTTAATGTAAATTGTCGAGCTTTCAGGCATGGCGGCTGTCTGACTATAATTTCAACACTTTGGGAGGCTGAGGTCGGGGGAGGATTGCTTGAGGCCAGGAGTTGGAGGAAGCAGTATAGGGAGTCATTGTCTATATTATCATTGTCTGCCAAGCTTTACTCTGGAAGGCTTATATACAATTTAAACACTACTAATAGTATAAAAAAAAATTGTCCATTTCAGGCCAGGCGCAGTGGCTCATGCCTGTAATCCCAGCACTTTGGCAGGCTGAGGTGGGTGGATCACGAGGTGAAGAGATCAAGACCATCCTGGCCAACATGGTGAAACCTCGTCTCTACTAAAAATACAAAAATTGGCTGAGTGTGGTGGCCTGCGCCTGTAGTCCCAGGTACTTGGGAGGCTGAGGCAGGAGCATCGCTTGAACCCAGGAGGTGGAAGTTGCAGTGAGCCGAGATCGCGCCACTGCACTCCAGCCTGGCGATAGAGTGAGATTCCATCTCAAAAAAAAAGCAAATGCACATTTTATTGCACCTTTGCCAGCACAGGGTATTATAATTTAACAAGTTATTTTTTTGTTTGACTATTTTTAGTAAATGGAAGACCTAATATTACTTTATTTTTATTTGTCATATTTTAATATCTTTCCTTATGTTAGCTTATCAGCTTTATTTCTTCATTGTCCTTTTTTTATTTTTGAGACCAAGTCTCAACCTATCACCAAGACTCGAGTGTAGTGGCACAGTCTTGACTCACTGCAGCCTTGACCTCCTGGGCTCAGGTGATCCTTCCACCTCAGTTGCTGAGACTGTAGGCACATGCACCCATACCTGGCTAATTTTTTTGATTTTTAGTAGAGATGAGTTCTTGCTATGTTTCCCAGGCTGTTCTGGAATTCCTGGCTTCGAGCGATCCTCCCACCGCCCCCTCCCAAAGTGCTGGTATTATAAGCGTGAGCCACCATGCTTGGGCTGTCTGTGTCTTTTCCCTTTATTTATAGAGTTAATGTGTCTTTTACTAATTTGATTATTTTTTAAAATAGTAAATACTTTTAAATGAATAAGTGAAAAATTGCCTTCACTCTTTAGACCCATAATCTTATCTCAGGAAATAATTGCTGTTGCAAAAATGGGCCATATTCTTCAAGATACATACAGGCTAATTGGACATCACTTCACATTTTCATATTTCGTGGACATCTATGCCAATACCTATTGATCTATCTTAGTCCTTTTCATGGTTGCATATTTTATTATATAGATGTATCACAATTTACCCATCAGCTGCTGTAGGCATTTAGGCTCCTTCTAATATTTGCTTTGAGCTCTTTATATAATTAAAAATTAACCCCCTCAGCCAGGTGTGGCAGCTCACACCTGTAACCCCAACACTTTGGACAGCTGAGGTGGAAGAACAGCTTGAGGTTAGGAGATCATCACCAGCCTGGTCAACATAGTGACACTTTGTTTCTATTAAAATTTTTTTAAAAATGAGCTGGACAGGCCGGGCGCGGTGGCTCAACCCTGTAATCCCAGCACTTTGGGAGGCCGAGACGGGCGGATCACGAGGTCAGGAGATCGAGACCATCCTGGCTAACACA
>NW_012113364.1:6139331-6162429 GCF_000951035.1 Colobus angolensis palliatus | reverse complement strand
GAGGTCAGAAGATCGAGACCATCCTGGCTAACACGGTGAAACCCCGTCTCTACTAAAAAAAATACAAAAAACTAGCTAGGCGAGGTGGCAGGCGCCTGTCGTCCCAGCTACTCGGGAGGCTGAGGCAGGAGAATGGCGTAAACCTGGGAGGCGGAGCTTGCAGTGAGCTGAGACCTGGCCACTGCACTCCAGCCTGGGCGACAGAGCGAGACTCCGTCTCAAAAAAAAATTAACCCTTTATCATATTTCCCACTAACACTGTCCCGCCTACGTTTTTCCTAGAAGCCCTTGAATTTTGTTTTCTTTTTACATACCATTTAAAACTTTTAAGTACTAATGTCTTTCTGTTTCATTCCTCCTTTTTTTTTTTTTTTTTTAAAGAAGGTCTTTTTGTCACTTCCAACTGAATCTACCATGAAAGACTTCAGAGTCCAGGAAGAGACTGACTGAGCAACATCCTATTCAGGTACAAAAAGACTTGGACTATAACTAAAAAATGATCAAATAAGAGTGCATGTATCAAGTGCATGGAAAGCACTTCTGGAGGGTGAGAGAAGCTTCCAGTTAAGATGACATTGAAGCCGGGTCCTGAAAGATGAGCAAGACTTGTATGAGAGTGGGGAGGGAAGGGGGAGGTGAAGGGATGGGATGGAGTGAGCTGCCCAGGCAGGGAAACCAGCACTGTAAAGACCTGAACAATGAAGATGGCACATTTTGTTCAGCAATGGTGAATTAATTAAGCGTGGCAGGAATGCTTTGGAGAGACAGTAATTTGCTTGTGTGGAATTTTGCCCGAGAAATCTCGTTACAGTTTCTAATCTTTTGATGTTATCATACATCACTGTCCTTGTCAAATAGTTTGGAATAGGTGTGGTGATCACAGTAACATCAAGCATAATATTTCGTTAGTTCTCAGAAATAGAGAAGAAGATGTGATGATGGAAGAAGAGGTCAGAGAGGGAGATTTGAAGATGTTGCAGTTCTGGCCTTCAAGATGGAGTCGGGGCCATCTTCAAGGTGAGTCAAGGAATGGGGGTGGCTTCTAGAAGCTGGAAAAGGCAAGGGAGCACATTCTCTCTAGAGCCTTCAGAAGCAATGCAGCCCCTCTTACACCTTGACTTTAGCCTTAATAGGCCTAGTTTGGGCTTCTGGTTCCCAGAACTATAATAGGGTAGATTTGTGGTGTTTTAAAGCACTAAATGTAGGGTAGTTTGTTGCAGCAGCAAGAAGAAATGAACATGAGCCAGGGGCAGTTGCTCACACCTGTAATCTCAGCACTTTGGGAGGCTGAGATGGGAGCATTGCTTGAGCCCAGGAATTTAAGACAAGCCTGGGCAACACAGTGAGACTTCTTATTGAAAAAAAAAAAAAAACAGTAGCCAGGTGTTGTGGCATGCACTTGTAGTCTCAGCTCCTAGGGAGGCTGAGGTGGGAGGATTGTTTTAAGTCTGGGAGGTTGAGGTTACTGTGAGCTGTGATTGAGCCACTATACTCCAGCCTGGGCAATAGAACAAGACCCTCTTTCAAGAAAGAAAGAAAGAGAAAAGAGAGAAAAAAAGAGGGAGGGAAGGAAGGAGGGAAGGAGGGAGGGAGGGAAGGAAGAAGGAAGGAAGGAAGGAAAAATAGAGTGATGAGGGTTGACCTCGTAAGTGAAAATTGAGCAAAAGCTTGAAGCAGGTGATGGAGCTGGCCAAAGTGCTGAGGGAAGAGCACTGTAGGCTGAGTCAACAGGATAAAGGCATTAGGAGGAAACTCCCTGGTGTGTCTGACGCTCTGGAAGGAGGCCAGTGCAGCAGAGAGAGAGAGGGAGAGAAGTAAGGGAGGAGGCCAGAGTTGCTGGGCAGTGATCAGTATAGATAGTGTAAGCCGTGGGAGGCTATTGCTGAGGCTTTGACTTTTACTCTGACTGAAATGGGAACTGCAGGAGCGTTCTGAGTAGAGAAGCGACATGATCTGTCTCCTGATTTAAAAGCAACCCCTGGCTGCTGAGTTGAGAAAGACTGTGGGAAGATTTGGGTAGAAGCATGGGGGCCAAACTGTGGCAGCATCCAGGTGGGAGATGGTAGTGGTCCTGACCAGGGTCATGGCTGTGGTGAGAGATGGTCAGAACCTGGATAGATGTTGAAGTCAGCCAATAGGATTTCCTGAGAGACTGGATGTGGGCTGTGAGATAAGGCAGGAGTCAAGGTTGAGCTTGATTCTAATTGAATTATTAAGTAATTTTTAAAAACACTGCTTCCTTTCCCAATCCTACCAAGTAAAGGATGCTAGATTAAAAAAATCCCAAGTCAGGCCAGGGGCAGTAGCTCACACCTATAGTTCCAACAGTTTGAGAGGCAGAGATGGGAGTGTGTGTTTTAAGGCCTAGGAGTTTGAGAGCAGCCTGGGCAACATAGCAAGACCTCCTCTCTACAAAAATAAAGAAATTTAATAAAGTAAAATAAATACAGCTGATGGCCGGGCGCGGTGGCTCAAGCCTGTAATCCCAGCACTTTGGGAGGCTGAGACGGGCGGATCACGAGGTCAGGAGATCGAGACCACCCTGGCTAACACGGTGAAACCCCGTTTCTACTAAAAATACAAAAACTAGCCGGGCGAGGTGGCGGGCGCCTGTAGTCCCAGCTACTCCGGAGGCTGAGGCAGGAGAATGGCGTAAACCCGGGAGGCGGAGCTTGCAGTGAGCTGAGATCTGGCCACTGCACTCCAGTCAGGGCGACAGAGCGAGACTCTACCTCAAAAAAATAAAATAAAATAAAAATAAAATAAATAAATAAATACAGCTGAGCATGGTGCTGTGTACTTGTTGCCCCAGTTACTCAGGAGGCCGAGGTGGGCAGATCTCTTGAGGCTAGGAGTTTGAAGCCAGCTTGGGCAACATAGCAAGACTTCTCTCTTTAGAAAAATTTAAAAAAAAATAGCCTAGCATGGTGGCACTTGCTTTTATTCCCAGGTAGAGGTAAGCTGAGGCAGGATGATCTCTTGAGTTCAGTTAAACAAGGCTGCAGTGAGCTATGATTTTACCACTGCACTGCAGCGTGGGTGACAGAGTGGGACGCTGTCTCAAAATACAAATAAAATGAAATTTCAAGTCAGACCAGTCCCTTCTAGGCTATGGAGGCCTTGCAACTGCATAGCCACGTTGATTGGGTTTGTGTGGCTGTGGATGAGGAGACCCCTGCCCAATTATTGTTGGCTATATAATCAGTTTATTTTAATTACAGTAATCCAATATATTTCTTGACCACATACTTGATGGTCTCAGATATGTGTGGGTTTTGGAATTCTCCTTGGAACAGGTTGTAACATCTTAATGGTTTCATCATTCCATAATTTTTTATCTGATGAGTTTTTAATAAGATCAGAATTGACATTAGACTACCTAATCAGTTTTGATAGTGAGAAAATGAAATTGTGAATGAGAAAATGAAATTATGTTGTTTGCACTTTATCCAAGATTGGTGTCATGTTGGGTAAATCTAATCAATACTTGAACAAATGCAAAATTAGAGCTTCTTTATCATGAATCACTTTGTCATTCTTTTTTGTAGTGTTTAATAAACAGCTACTATCATTGCAGATTTGCTATTCAGGCACTTAGGAATTTTTCACTAGAAGGCGTGTAAAGAAAGACCATGGGCATTTGTAATGAATTTAGCATTCATTGTTTGACTGCATGACTGTCCCTAGAGCTATAGCTTTACTAATGAATTTTTCAGAAGCCACTTTGTTAGCAACTGAGCCTAACCAGCCACTTAAACTCTCATTATTCAGTCCTCTTTTATTCTTGTCTATTTCTCCTCAAACTTGGCTATACTCACAAAGTGACAAAAACTTGCATTTCTTTTCTTTCCTTTTTAGAGACAAGGTCTTGCTCTGTGTCCCAGGCTGCAGTACAGTGACATGATCATGGTTCACTACAGCCGCAAATTCCTGGGCTCAAGCAATCCTCTCACCTCAGTCTCCCAAGTAGCTGAGACTACAGATATGTCCCGCCATGCCCAGCTAATTTTTTATGTTTTTTTTTTTTTTTTTTCGTGGAGATGGGATCTTGGTAGGTTGCTCAGGCTGGTCTCAAATTTCTGACCTTGAGTGATCCTCCTGCCTCAGCCTTCCAAAGTGCTGGGATTACAGGCAGGTGTGACCACCTGTGCCCAGCCCCTTATTATTATGTTTTTAAATAATAACTTTATTAAAATATGATTCACATATCATTCAATTTATTTATCGAAATCTGCAATTCAGAATGTTTTAGAATATTCACGGAGCTGTGTATCGATCACCACAGTCACTTTTAGAATCTTTTATTACCCTATAGAGAAATCCATACCCCTTAGCCACTACCTCCTACTCCCCCCACCTGCCTTGGCCCCCAGCCTTAGGCAACCATGGATTCATTTTCTGTCACTATAGGTTTACCTAATCTGGACAAATAGAATTGTACAATAGGTGTTCTTTTGTGGCTTTTTTCCCTCTTAGCACAATGTTTTCAAAGTTCCTTTATGTCATAGGGTGAATCAGTATTTCATTTTTTCTATGGCTGAATAATATTCCATGGTAGAGACACACTGCATTTTGATGATCCATTTATCAGTTGGTGGACATTTGGGTTGTTTCCACGTATTGGCCATTATGCTGCTGTGAAGATTGCTGTACAAGTTTTTGTGTGGATATGTATTTTGATTTCTCTGGGATATATGCCTAGGAGTGAAACTGTTGCATTATATTTTACATTTAGCCTTTTGAGAAACTGCCAGACTGTTTTCTAAAGTGACTACACCAGTTGGGTGCAATGGCTCACACCTATAATCCCCACTACTCAGGAGGCTCAGTTGAGACTATGGCTTGAGTCTACAAGTTCAAGACCAGCCTTGGCAAGACAGTGAGACCCTGTCTTGATTTAAAAAAAAAAAAAAAAATCCAATTAAAATAGACAAGAAAAGAAATACCCAAACAAAGTGGTTACACGATTTTATGTTCCCACCAGTAATGTATGTGGGTTCCAATTCCTCCACATCTTTACTGACATTATTTTTTTTTCCAGACAGGGGCTTGCTCTGTCTCTCAGGCTGCAGCACAGTGACGCCATCACAGTTCACTGAAGCCTTGACCTCCCAGGCACAAATGATCCTTGCGTCTCAACCTCCTGAGTAGCTGGGAATTATAGGTACATGCCATCATGCCTGGCTAATTTTTATATTTTTTGTAGTGATGGGGTTTTACCATGTTGCCCAGGCTGGTCTCTTACTCCTGGCCTCAAGTGATCTGCCCACCTCAGCCTCCCAAACTTCTGGAATTACAGGCTGAGCCACTGTTCCTGGTCTTCACCAACATTTGTTATTATCTGTTTTTTTTTTCTTTGTACCTTAAAGTAGTATAAGAGCAAGTGTTTTCAATTATAGTAAACAAAAAATATAATCCCAGGGCATTTGGATGCTGAGACAGGAAGATCTCTTGATGCCAGGAGGTTTTGTTCGTTTGTTTTTGAAACAGAATCTCACTGTGTTGCCTAGGGTGGAGTGCAGTGGTGCAATCTCAGCAGACTGCAGCCTTCACCTCCTAGGTTCAAGCGATTCTCCTGCCTCAGCCTCTTGAGTAGCTGGGATTACAGGTACACGCCACTACTGCCCGACTAATTTTTGTATTTTTAGTAGAGATGGAGTTTTGCTTTGTTGGTCAGGCTGGTCTCAAACTTCTGACTTCAGGTGATCCCCCCGTCTCAGCTGTCCAAAGTGCTGGGATTAGAGGCATGAGCCACTATGTCCGGCCTGATGCCAGGAGTTTTAGACCAACCTAGCAAGACCTCATCTCTACAGAATATTTAAAAATTAACCAGATGTGTTGTTGCCTGCCTATAGTCTCTTTTACGTTTTGAGACATGGTCTGGCTCTGTCGGCCAGGCTGGAGTGCCTGGTATGATCATGGCTCACTGCAGACTGAAACTCCTGGGATCAAGTGATCAGTCCTCCCACCTCATCCTACCAAGTAGTAGGGACCACAGGTGCGTGCCACCTGGGTCCTGCTGTGTTGCCCAGGCTGGTTTTGAGCTCCTGGCCTCAAGCAATCCACTCACTTTGGACTCCCAAAGTGCAAGGATTACAGGTATGAGTTACCATGCCTGGCCCCTACCCTGCCTGTTGAGAACCAAAAGAAGGAACCAAATTCTCCTTAGCTTAACTCGAGCCATTTCCCAATTGGTTCATCAGCAAGGAGCTGGTTATTGAGCTGTCCAGGCCTCCCAAGCCACACAGAAATGAGGTGAGGGAGTTTTCCTGCTGCTCCACTCTGTGAGGAGTTGGAGGATGATGTTTACTCGTTTGCAGAGAGAGATGCCTTGTGGGCACCTTAGGATGGAGGGGACTCTGATTCCAATGTCCTTTTGTTTTTTTCTTTAGAAGCAGGACCTGGCTCTGTCACCCAGGATGGAGTTCAGTGGTCCAATCATGGCTCATTGTAGCCTCAAACTCCCAGGCTCAAGTGGGAGCCTCCTCCCACCTCATCCTTCCCAGTAGCTGGGACTACAGGTTAGCACCATGACACTCAGTGAATTTTAATTTTAATTTTTTTTTGTAGAGATGGGGCCTCGCTATGTTGCCAAGGCTGGCCTTGAACTCCTGCACTCGAGGGATTTTCCTACCTTGGCCTCCCAAAGTATTGGTAATACAGGCATGAGCCATTGTACAATGCCCACCGTCTCTGGTTCTTAACCTTCTGCCTCCCTCTTCCACATTTAAAGAACCCTTGTAATTACATGGGCTCACCCAGATACTGCTGGATAATCTTGTTTTAAGGTTAGCTGATTAGCAACATTAATTTCATCTGCACTCTTAATTTCCCCTTCCTATATAATTGTGCAGTGTAACATAGGACATGAGCAGTTGATGGGGGATGGGTCATTACTTTGGCCACCACAGTGACTATTTTGTGCCAGGTACTGAACTAAGCACTGGTGAATTAAACATGAATAACACACACTCCCTAATCTCCATTCATTTATGGGAGGAGCACCTCGCTTCCCGTGCTCCTGAGAATCAGGGGAGTCAAGGAAGGCTTCCAGGAGGAGGTGGTGCTAAAGCGGACAAGTGACAGAGGAGCCAAAGCTAGCCAGGAAGAGAGTAGAGGTTTAAGGGGAAGCGTATTATAAGCAGAGGGCATCACCCACTTCAGAGGCTCCCAGAGGAGTGAGAGTGGGCATTCAGGGGGCAGATGAGGCTCAGCTGGACTCCACAGCAGGTAAAATGGAGAGGGGTAAGCAGTGAGGCTGCCTTGCAAGGCAGGGCAGAGCAGGGGCTGTTAAGGAGTTTGGACTTAATCCCAAAGAGTGATATACACAGGGGAGTAACGTGATGAGATTCATGTATTAGAGACATGGCTCAGGCTGCTATAGAGAAGGCACCAGGGGGAGCAGATGGCTCAGTGGGTGTGCTGGAGACCTAAAGCAGGGGACACACTGAGTTTAGGGAGAGTTTTTTAAAATAGAAGAAATTTGAGTAATCTAAATGCTGGTGGGAAGGAGCTAAAAGTGGGGGATAGGTTAAAGATACAGGAAAGTGGGAGGAAGAACTGACAAGTGAGGTTCCAGAGAGGGCAGGACAAGAGGAGGTCTCATAGGGGGCATAGGGGGATTAGCATTCTCCCCTCCCCTCCCCTTCCTTCCCTTCACTTCCCCTCCCCTCCCCTCCCATAAGACAGGTTCTCACTCTGTCACCCAGGCTAGTGTATAGTGGCATGATTTTGGTTCACTGCAGCCTAGACTTCCCAGGTTCAAGGGATCTTCCCACTCTAGACTCCCAGGTAGCTGGAACTACAGGTGTGCACCACCACCACACCTGGCTAATTTTTTTTTTTTATAGACGCAGGGTCTCACTAAGTTACCCAGCCTGGTCTCCAACTCCTGGCCTCAAGCAGTCCTCCTACCTAGGCTTCCCAAATTGCTGGGATTACAGGCATGAGCCACCATGCCTGGCCTCTGCTAGTTTTGTATTCTCCAGAGTTGTCTGTAGTTTGTGCTAGTGTGTCGCTCATTATGCTGATCCTGTATTATAATTAATACTTTTTATTTTAAATTTACTTTTTTTTTTTTTTTGGTACTGGGTCTCAGTCTGTCACCGAGGCTGGAGTGCAGAGGCACAATCTCTGCTCGCTGCGACTTCCACTTCCAAGGCTCAAGCAATTCTCCGTCCTCAGCCTCCCAAGTAACTGGGATTACAGGTATGTGCCACCACGCCTGGCTAATTTTTGTGCTTTTTGTAGAGACAGGGTTTCGCCATGTTTCCCAGGCTGGTCTCAACTCCTGAGCTCAAAGCGATCCACTCGCCTCGGCCTCCCAAAGTGCTGGGATTACAGGTGTGAGCCACCGTACCCATTCAGTTTAAACTTTTGAGTGGTTTATATTTTCTGATTGGGCTCCTAGAAATACACAACTGATGCTAGGAAGGGTACCAGGAAATAGACCCACACAGATGGGAGCTGAGCATAGATTTGGTTATCCAAGGAGCAGTGCTGAGCTTCTTGCCAATGGGACATGGGATGCTGGTGATTTCCAGGAAGTAACCTCACAGTGACTCAAGCTACCACTTACTTTTGATTGTGATGAAATGCCAGCCGAGGCATGTGCCATGCAAGCTAACAGATGTTATGCTTCACCACTGCGGCAGTAAGATGACTCTAAAGAATAGCATGGGACAGATCCTTTTGAATGCACCTGAGCAGGGGTCTCCACCACAGGGCCACAGAGCTGGAGAGGAGCAGCGGACAAGTGAGGGGAAACTTCATTTGTGTTTACAGCCCCTCCCCATGGCTCACATAACCACTTGAGCGCCATGTCCTGACAGGTCCAGGTCCGACCTTTCAGTGATCTCTTTAGGCTCATCTCATGCCTCACCACGACCTCACCACGACCTCACCAAGCCAGGCTCCTGCCTTTTGCCAACCTCTGCAGCAGAGACCCAGCTCTGCGTCCTGATAGCCTCTTTAGACCCAGCTCATTTCTCACAATGGCCTCTTTAGGCCCAGCTTTTCCCTTTTGGTGACCTCTTCAGGCCCAGTCGGCCTCCCGCGGCCCAGCTACAGCCTCCCGGCCTCCTCTCCAGGTCCAGCTCTCTCTCGCGCGGTTGCGCCTACAGGCCCAGCCCCTGCCTCCAAACAGCCTCTTTTGACTCGACTCCTGCCCAGCTCCTGGCAGCCTTGGTAGGCCCGAAACCTCCTCCTGTCCAGATCTCCAGGCCTAGCTCTTGCCTCGCAGCGGCCTTCCCAGGCCCAGCTCTTGCCTCATGGCCGCCTTCCCCAGCCAAGTTCTTGCTGGGTTCCTGGCAGCCTCAACAAGCCCAGCTCCTGCCTCACACTGGCCTCTCTAGGCCTGGCTCCTACCTCACAGTGGCCTCTCCAGGCCCAGCTCCTGCCCACCCCGACAGCGTCTCCTGGACCAAGGCTTTATCAAGTCAGCTCCTCCAGGCCCAGCTCCTGCCTCCCACCGATGGCCTGTGCAGGCCCAAAGCATCCTGAAGTTGGCCTCGCCAGGCCCAGCTCCTGCCTGTCGTCGGCCCCTGGAGGCACGGCCTCTGCCTCCTCCCAGTGGACCCTGCAGGCCCAGCTCTTGCCTCAGCGTGGCTACCTCAGGCCAAGCTCCTGCCTCTTGGCAGCCTCCACGGGCCCAGCTCTTGTCTCTCGGCATCCCCTCCAGGCCCAGAACTGTTTTCAGCCGGCCTCTCCGAGCCCAGCTCTCCCTCCTGGCTGCATTCTGCCGGCCCAGCTCCTGCCTCACAACAACCATGTTTGGCCCAGCTACTTCCCAGCTTCTGGCAGTCTTTGTAGGCCCCAGGTTCCTCTAAGTCAGGCCTTCCAGGCCTCACCTTCGGCTCCCCAGCGGCCTGGAGAGGCCCAGCTCCTGCCTGACAATGGCCTCTCCAGGCCAAGCTCTTGCTTCATGTCGGCCTCCCTTGGCCATGTTTCTGCCTGCCTGGTGGCAGCCTCAACACACCCAGCTCCTGCCTCCTGATGGCCTCTTTAGACCCAGCTTGTCCCTCGCAGTGGTCTCTTTAGGCCCAGATTTTCCCCTGTGGCGGCCTCACCAGGCCCAAATCGGCCTTCCGCGGCCCAGTGGCTGCCTCCCGGCCTCCTCTCCAGGCCCAGCTCTCTCTTGTGGCTGCGCCTACAGGCCCAGCCTCTGTCTCCAGCCTCTTTTGACTCGGCTCCTGCCCAGCTCCTGGCAGCCTTCGTAGGCCCGAAACCTCCTTTGATGCAGATCTCCAGGCCCAGCGCTTGCCTCGCAGCAGCCTTCCCAGGCACAGCTCTTGCATCACGGTGGCCTTCTTTGGCCACGTTCCTGCTGGCCTCCCAGCAGCCTCAACAAGCCCTTCTCCTGCCTCACACTGGCCTCTCTAGGCCCAGCTCATGCCTCACGGCGGCCTCTCAGGCCCAGCTCCTGCCCACCCTGACGGCGTCTCCTGGCTCAACGCCTCCCGCCAATGGCCTGTGCAGGCCCAAAGTGTCCTGAAGTCGGCCTCGCCAGGCGCAGCTCCTGCCTGTCGTAGTAGGCCCCTAGAGCCACGGCCTCTGCCTCCTCCCAGTGGACCACCCCCAGGCCCAGCTCTTGCCTCATGGCGGCCTTCCCTGGCCACGTTCCTGCCGGCCTCCTGGTAACCTCAACAAGCCCGGCTTCTGCCTCACACTGGCCTCTCCAGGTCCAGCTTCCGCCCACCCCGATGGCGTCTCCCGGCCCAAGGCTTTCTCAAACCAGCCCCACAAGGCCCAGCTCTTGCCTGTTATTGGCCCCTGGAGGCACGGCCTTTGACTCCTCCCAGTGGACCCACCAGCCCCAGCTCAGCGTGGCCACCTCAGGCCAAGCAACTGCCTTTTGGCAGCCTCCACGGGCCCAGCTCTTGCCTGTTGGCATCCTCTCCAGGCCCAGAACGGTTTCCAGCCAGCCCCTCCCAGCCCAGCTCTCCCTCCCGGCTGCGTTTGCTGGCCCAGCTCTTGCCTCACGACAACCATGCTCAGCCCAGCTCCTGCCCAGCTCCTGGCAGTCTTTGTAGGCCCCAGGCTCCTCTAAGTCAGGCCTTCCAGGCCCTACCTTTGGCTCCCTGGCGGCCTGGAGAGGCCCAGCTCCTGCCTGACAACAGCCTCTCCATGCCTAGCTCTTGCCTCGCGTCGGCCTCCCCAGGCCATGTTTCGCCGTGCCTGGCGGCAGCCTCGACAAGCCCAGCTCCTGCCTCCCGATGGCCTCTTTCGGCTCATCTAGTGCCTCACTGCGGCCTCGCACAGGCCAGGCTCCTGCCCTTCAGCAGCCTCCACAGGCCTGGCTCCTGCCTCCCAATGGCCTCCTTAGGTTCATCTCGTGACTCACTGCGGGCTCCTGCCCTTTGGCGGCCTCCGCAGGCCCGGCTCCTGCATCCCGATGGCCTCTTAAGGCCCAGCTCATCCCTCACAACAGTCTCTTTAGGCCCAACTTTTCCCCTGTGGCGGCCTCCCCAGGCCCAAGTTGGCCTCCTACGGCCCAGTGGCTGCCTCCCAGCCTCCTCTAGAGGCCCAGCTCTCTCTCGCGGCTGTGCCTACAGGCTCCAAAACAGCCTCTTTTGACTCAGCTCCTGTCCAGCTCCTGGTAGCCTTGGTAGGCCCGAAACCTTCTCCGGTCCCAATCTCCAGGCCCAGCTCTTGCCTTGCAGTGGCCTTCCCAGGCCCAGATCTTGCCTCACAGCGGCCTTCCCTGGCCACGTTCCTGCCGGCCTCCCAGCAACCTCAACAAGCCCGGTTCCTACCTTACACTGGCCTCTCTAGGCCCAGCTTATGCCTCACGGTGACTTCTCCAGGCCCAGCTCGCACCCACCCCGATGGCGTCTCCCGGCCCAAGACTTTCTCAAGTCAGCCCCTGCAGGCCCAGCTCCTGCCTCCCACTGATGGCCTGTGCAGGCCCAAAGTGTCCTGAAGTCGGCCTCGCCAGGCCCAGCTCCTGCCTGTCGTTGGCCCCTGGAGGCATGGCCTCTGCCTCTTCCCAGTGGATGTCCCCCAGGCTCAGCTCTTGCCTCAGTGTGACCACCTCAGGCCAAGCTCCTGCCTCTTGGCAGCCTCTACGGGCCCAGCTCTTGCCTCTCGGCATCCTGTCCAGGCCCAGAACTGTTTTCAGCCAGCCTCTCCGGGCCCAGCTCTCCCTCCTGGCTGCGTCTGCCAGCCCAGCTCCTGCCTCACAACAACCACATTCGGCCCAGCTCCTGGCAACCTTTGTAGGCCCCAGGCTCCTCTAAGTCAGGCCTTCCAGTCCCCATCTTCAGCTCCCCAGTGGCCTGGCTTGACAACGGCCTCTCCAGGCCAAGCTCTTGCCTCGTGTCGGCCTCCCCTGGCCACGTTTCCGCCTGCCTGGCAGCAGCCTTGACAGGCCCAGCTCCTGCCTCCTGATGGCCTCTTTAGGCTCATCTTGTGCCTCACCGTGGCCTTCCGCAGGCCAGGCTTCTGCCCTTCAGCAGCCTCCGCAGGCTCGGCTCCTGCGTCCCGATGGCCTCTTAAGGCCCAGCTTGTCCCTCGCAACGGTCTCTTTACGCCCAGCTTTTCCCCTGTGGCGGCCTCTGCAGGCCCAAGTTGGCCTCCCGCGGCCCACTGGCTGCCTCTCGGCCTCCTCTCCAGGCCCAACTCTCCCTCGCAGGCCCAGTCTCTGTCTCCAAACAGCCTCTTTTGACTCGGTTCCCGTCCAGCTCCTGGCAGCCTTCGTAGGCCTGAAACCTCCTCCAGGCCCAGCTCTTGCCTCACAGCAGCCTTCCCAGCCCCAGCTCTTGCCTCACGGCGGCCTTCCCCGGCCACGTTCCTGCTGGCCTCCTGGCAGCCTCAACAAGCTCGGATCCTGCCTCACACTGGCCTCTCCAGGCCCAGCTCCTGCCCATTCCGATGGCATCTCCCGGCACAAGGCTTTCTCAAGTCAGCCCCTCCAGGCCCAGCTCCTGCCTCCCGCCGATGGCCTGTGCAGGCCCAAAGCGTCCTGAAGTCGGCCTCGCCAGGCCCAGCTCCTGCCTGTCGTAGGCCCCTGGAGGTATGGCCTCTGCCTCCTCCCAGTGGACCCCCCGGGCCCAGCTCTTGCCTCACATTGGCCTTCCCAGGCCATTTTTGTGCCTTCCTCTTTACAGCGTCTCCAAGCCCTGTTCATGCTTTTCATCAGTTTTTAGAGGCCCAACTCCATTTTTCCAATGTGCTAGTTAGGCCCTGCTCTTGCCTTTCAGTTGTCTCTCCAGACCAAGAACTTTCTCATGTCAGTCTCACCAGGCCTAGCTCCTATGTCTGGTAGGCCTTTAAAATGGCTCTGCTTTTGCCTCACGGCCGCCTTCCAATACTCAGCTCCTATTTAACGGCAGCCTCCCATGTCCCACCTTCTCTCTTCCTCTGGCCACTCCAGGCCCAGCTTCTTCCTTGGTGCCCTTTTTAAGCCCATAGTTTTTTCCAGTCAAGCTCTCCAGGCCCAGCTTGTGCCTCTAAGTGTCCTCTAGGATCTCAGCTTCTGCCTAACAGTGACCTCTTTAGACTCAGCTCATCCTTACTGGGACCTCTTCAAGCCGTGCTCCTGCCTCTTGGCAACCTCTAGTGGCCCAGCTTCTGCCTCACAGCTGCCTCTCCATGCATGCCTAGCTCCTGCCTCTTCGGGGCCCTTACAGGCCTAAAAGTTTCTTAATTTGTCCTTCTCAGGCCCAGCTCCTGCCTTCTGGTGGCCTCTACAGGCCTGGCTTCATCCTTTCAATGGCCTCTTTAGGCCCAGCTCCTTCCTCCCATTGGCCTCTCCAGGACCAAAACGTCCTTAAGTCAACCTTACCAGGCCCAGCTCCTGCCTCCTTGCAGCCTTCAGAGGCCCAGCTTTTGCCTGCCAGTGGCCTCTTTAGCCCTACCTCCTGCCTTTCACCACTCTCCCCAGGCTTAGCTCTTTTCTCTTTACAGCTTCTGCAGGCCTAAAACTTCCTCAATTTGGCATCTCCAGGCCCAACTCTTGCCTCCTGGCAACCTCTGCAGGCCTAGCTTAAGCCTTACAACAGCCTCTTTACCCCCAGCTCCTTTCTCCCAGTGGTCTTTCCAGGCCTAGAACTTCTTCATGTTGACCTCACCAGGCCCAGCTCCTGCCTTCCAGCAGCCTCTACAGGTTTAACTCCTGCCTCCCAGGGATCTCTCCAAGCCCCAAACTTTCTCAAGTCGACCTCACCAGGCCCAGCTTCTGCTTCTCGTCAGCTTTCCAAGGGCCAGCTTTTGCTTCACGTCTGCCTTCCAAGTCCCAGCTCCTGTTTTACGGTGGCTCCCTGAGGCCCAGCTCCTGCTTCCCAGTGGCCTCTTTTGGCCCAGCTCTTGCCTTACCACGGCCTTCCAGACCAAGTTCCTGCCTTTTAGCAACCACTACAGGCCCAGCTCTTGCCTCCTTTCAAGAACCAACTCCTGCCTCATGGCGGCCTCCCGAGGGCAACTTTCTGCCTCATGTCAGCCTCTCCATGCCCTGGTCCTGCCTGCTAGTGGACTCTGCAGGCCCTGCTTCTGCCTTACATTGGCCCTTTTATAAAGACCCAACTCCTGCCTCACAACAACCTGTTTTTGCCCAGCTCTTGCCTCCTGGCAGTCTCCTTAGGCCCAAATTTTCCTTCAGTTGACCTCTCCCAAGCCCATCTCCAGCCTCTCAGCGCCCTCTTTAGGCCCAGCTCCTGCCTTAATAAATTGGAATAAATTATTATTATGTGATTTTTATGTGAAATCTTTTTTCTGCAAAAAGTAATGAAAATTGAGGTAAAGTATAAAAGTCTAACATGTAATTTCCTCTATTGTCACCCCTTGTATTAGGAACAGTTCTCTAAAGGAGCAGAACTATTAGGATGGATGTATATATACAAGGGAGTTTCTTAAGGAGTATTAACTCACAGGATCACAAGGTTCCACAATAGGCTGTCTGCAAGTTGAGGAGCAAGGAAGCCATTCTGAGTCCCAAAGCTGAAGAACTTGGAGTCTGAGGTTCTAGGGCAGGAACCATCAAGCATGGGAGAAAGATGTAGGCTTGGTGGCTAAGCCAGTCTGACCTCTTTATGTTCCTCTGCCTCATTTTTATTTTTGCCACACTGGCAGCTGATTAGATTGTGCCCACCTAGTTTAAGGGTGGGTCTGCCTTTTCCAGTCCCCTGACTCAAAGGTTAATCTCCTCTGGCAACAGCCTCACACACACACCCAGGAACAATACTTTGCATCCTTCAATCACGTTGACAATATTAACCATCACAAGTTCACCCCTTGTCAACTTTAACCCATACACATCTTCTGAGATTATACATAATCTTCAAATAAAGACAATAATAATGTCATAATTATGCCTAACATAATACAAGTATCCTTCATACAACTGGAAACGCACCAATCCTCAACTCAAATGCTATTATATAAAGCTAACACTTAAATGCTTATATGAAGTCAATAAATTTTATTCATACAATAAAGGAGAAAGGAAATAAAATGAAGATATATTCTTAGTACAATCGTATATGTGCACAAACATGTTTTTAACAAAAGAAGGAGGAAATACTCATGACAATTACAGTACTTGTTTCTGCAGCTGGTCACATGGTCATAGCTGTTATTGATGACTACCTCCTTCTACTACCCATTCTGTATTCTTTTTGCCTTCAGCAAGCATCTCAGCAGGTTTTTTCCTGGAGTGACCCAAGCCTTCATTCCTGAAGGGTCTGGGCCATTTGTGGTCCTGCCTGGGTTGGGCTATTATAGTTTCCCATTGACCTTAATCACAGGGCATGGTAATACTAAGAGACACCCTAAAGGATCTCCTGTGTTCCACACATTCTCTTCCTTACCTCCATTGTGGAGTAGTAGACTGATTTCATCTTGATAGTCCGGGTGAATCATCTCAGAAGGTTGTAACTCCCTTCTTAGCCTGTTGACTTAAAGGTGGCAGGACTCCAAAGTGGTGGCAGCATTCTTCCCTCTGGAACTAAGACCTCTGAGTCAGCAGAATGTAATGTTGTGGGAACAGGAAGCCAAAATTTTTTAGTGGATCACTAGGGGTGATGGTGAGTGATGCCACTTCCACTTCCACCCCTTGATTCCTGGACCCGTGAATCCTGGCTATGGGATACACAGTACCATATATTGGATGCTGATTCCGAGCAGACATGGCCTTCTGGAGAATTTTGCCCCAGCCCTGCAGAGTATTATCACCTAGTTGGCATTGTAATTGTAACTTCAAAAGGCTATTCCACCTTTCTATCCAACTGCTTCAGGATGATGGGGAGCATGGTAGGATCAGTGAATTCCAAGAGCATAAGCCCACAGTCGCACTTCTTTAGCCGTAAAGTGAGTGCCTTGGTCAGAGGCAGTGCTGTGTGGAATACCATGACAGTGGATAAGGCATTTCGTGAATCCACAGATGGTAGTCTTAGCAGAAGCATTGTCTGTAGAATAGACAAACTCAAATCTGGAGTGTTTATTCCAGGGAGGACAAACCTCTGTCCTTTCTATAATGGAAGAGGTCCAGTATAATCAACCTGCCACCAAGTAGATGGGTGATCACCCAAGGAATGATGCCATATCAAGGGCTTAGTGTTGGGCACGTGCTGGCAAATTGGGCACTCAGCAGTGGCTGTAGCCTGGTCTGCCTTGGTGAGTGAAGGTCCATGTTGCTGAGAAAGTCCATCCCTGCCACCATGGCCACTTCGTTTATGGGCCCACTGGGCAGTGGCAGAGGTGGCTGGGGAAAGAGGCTGAGTGGTGTCTACAGAATGAGTCACCCTATCCACTTGATTATTAAAATCCTCCTCTGCTGAGGTCACCCTTTGGTGAGCACTCACATGAGATACAGATATCTTCACAGTAAGTATCTTCACAGTTTTTGACCACTCAGGGAGGTCCATCCACATACTTACCCAAATTTCTTTGTCACCAGTTGTCCAATCATGCTTCTTCCAAGTCCCTGGCCATCGAGCCAAATGATTGGCTACAGCCCATGAATCAGTAAATAATCACACACCTGGCCATTTCTCCTTCCATGCAAAGTGCACAGCCAGGTGCACTGCTTGGAGTTCTGCCGACTGGAAAGGTTTTTCTTCACTGCTGTCCATAAGGGGTGTCCCAGAAAGGGGCTGTAGTGCCGCAGCTGTCTACTTTTGGGTGGTGCCCGCATATCATGCAGAACCACCTGTGAACCAGCCCCTAGTCTTCTCTTCCTCTGTCCACTGATCATAGGGAACTCCCCATGAGGCCATTGGTGCAGGCTGGGGAAGAGAAGGCAGGGTGGCAGGAGTGGAGACCATGAGCATTTGAGCCACTTCCTCATGTAACTTACTTATGCCTTCAGGACGTGCTGGAGCCCGATCACATACATACCACTTCCATTTGATAATGGAATGCTGCTGTGCATGACCCACTTTATGGCTAGGTGGGTCAGAAAACACCCAGTTCATGACAGATAGTTAAGGTCGCATGGTGACTTGATGACCCATAGTCAAATGTTCAGTTTCCACCAAAGCCCAGTAACAGGCGAAGAGCTGTCTCTCAAAAGGAGAGTGGTAATCTGCAGAAGATGGCAGGGCGTTGCTTTAAAATCCTAGAGGACTATAACACCATCCCTATCTGCCACTGACACCTCAAGCACCATTGGATCCGCTGGGTCATATGGCCCAAGTGTCAGAGCAGCTTGCACAGCAGCCTGGACCCGTTGCAAAGCCTTCTCCTGTTCTGGACCCCACTTCTGGTACCAAAATCTGTATTAGGATCCTCTAAAGTGACAGAATTAATAGAATATATATATGTGTGTGTGTGTGTGTGTATGTATGAGTTTATTAAGGAGTATTAACTCACACAATCTCAAGGTCCCATCATAGGCCATCTGCAAGCTGAGGAGCAAGGAAGCCAGTTTGAGTTCCAAAAGAGTCTGATGTTTGAAGGCAGGAACCATCCAGCACAGGAGAAAGATGTAGGCTTGGAGGCTAAGCCAGTCTAATCTCTTCACGTTCTTCTGCCTGCTTGTTATTCTGGCCTCGCTGGCAGCTGATTAGATGGTGCCCAGCTGGATTGAGAGTGGGTCTGCCTCTCCCAGTCCACTGACTCAAATGTTAATCTCCTTTGGCAGCACCCTCACAGACACACCCAAGAACAATACTTTGCATCCTTCAATCAAGTTGACACTCACTATTAACCATCACACCCCTCCTCCCTTCCCCAGTTCCCACCACAAAAGCATAATAATTTGTCCAAAGAGTCCTACACTTAGTCCCTCTCTAGACAAAATGCTGGGTGGTTGTAGGCTGAGTGTCACTCCTTTGTCACGTCTCCTCATTTGTTTTTTTATTTTCGAGACAAGGTTTCCCTCTGTTGCCCAGGCTGGAGTGCAGTGACACAATCCTAGCTCACTCTAGCCTTCAATCCTGAGTTCAAATGATCCTCCCACTTCAGCCTCCTCAGTAGCTGGGACTACAGCTACTTAACCACTATGAACGACTTTTGGCTCATTTTAAAATTATTTATAGATATGGGGTCTCACTAGATTGCTCAGGCTCATGTGGAACTCCTGGCCTCAAGCGATCTGCCTGCCACAGCCTGGTTCAAGCGATTCTCCTGCCTCTGCCTCCCAAGTAGCTGGGATTACAAGTGTGCACCACCGTGCCCAGCTAATTTTCGTATTTTTAGTAGAGATGGGGTTGCACCATGTTGGCCAGGATGGTCTCGATCTCCTGACCTCGGCCTCCCAAAGTGCTGAGATTACAGACGTGACAGTGTTTTAATTGCCCATTTTAATTTTCTGTTAACCTGAGACTTCACGAGTGATAAAGAATGTGATAAATCCATTGAATGTGCTGGTTCTTTGCTCGTTATTGTTCGGCATGGGCTGTGGAGTGAGTGTCTTGATCTGAGAAAATGTCACTGAGAGTGCCAAACAAACCAATATGGCTGTTCAAAGCCAAACAGACCAGGTATGATCACTCATGCCTGTAATCCCAGCACTTTGGGAAGCTGAGGCAGGAAGATCACTTGAGCCCAGGAATTTGAGACCAGTCTGAGCAACATAGTGAGATCCCATTTCTACAAAAAAATTTAAAAACTTAGCCAGACTTGGTGGCATGCACCTGTAGTGCCAGCTACTCAGGAGGCTGAAGTGGGAGGATCACCTGAGCCTCTCAAGTTGAGGCTGCAGTAAGCTGTGATTGCACCTCTGTACTCCAGCCTGGACAACAGGTGACACCCTGCCTGTAAAAACTAAAAAAAAAATAAAAAATAAAAACAAAGCCAAACTCAGAGTATGCATGCAGACCTGTCAATATCCATTTTATTTTTCTTGGAAAAATGGGTAAAGGGCCAATATCATCTACTTGCCAGCTGTGGGCTGGACTTCCTCCCCAGGAAATACTCTCAGAGCTAACTGCAAACATAATCTTTTCTGTTGGTAAACAGAGCAATGTTTAGTAACCATTTGAACTTCTGCAGGGAAAGTACTACAGAGTGCTCAGTCCCTCACTTCATGGCATGCGTGCCCCAGGTCCACTCATTTTATTATGGACCCACATTGCTACTTTATGAGATTGAAGTAGGGCAGGTGTAGTGGCTCAAGCCTGTAATCTCAGTACTTTGGGAAGCTGAAAGGCAGTAGAATTGCTTGAGGCCAAGAGTTTGAGACCAGCCTGGGCAACATAGCGAGACCTCTTTTTACCCAAAAAAACCCCAAAAATTAGCTGGGTGTGGTGGCACATTCCTGTGGTCCCAGCTACTCGGGAGCCTGAGATGGGAGGAGCTGAAGCTGCAGTGAGCTATGATGGTTCTACTGTACTCCAGCTTGGGCAACAGAGCAAGACCCTGTCTCAAAAATAAATAAATACATACATACATACATAAATACATACATAAATAAATAAACAAACTAAGGGGCCAGGTGCAGTGGCTCATGCCTGTAATCCCAGTACTTTGGGAGGCCGAGGCAGGTGTGGGTCACTTGAGGTAAGGAGTTTGAGACCAGCCTGGCCAACATGATGAAACCTTGTCTCTACTAAAATACAAAAATTAGAGGGATGCGGTGGTGCACACCTGCAGTCCCAACTGTTCGGGAGGCTGAGCCAGGAGAATCACTTGAACCCCAGAGGCAGAGGTTGCAGTGAGCCAAGATCGCTCCACTGCACTCCAACCTAAGTGACAGAGTGAGACTCTGTCTCATAAATAAATAAACTAGGTATTCGCTTGTTAATTCTGGCCACCTTCAGACCCTGGCATGAGACTTCTTTTGGTGAGCGTTGACATGCCCTGCTTTGATTTGCCTTTTATTTATTTTATATGTATTTTCAGAGACAGGGTTTTGTTCTGTTTCCCAGGCTGGAGTGCAGTAGTGCAATCATAGCTCACTGCAGCCTCAACCTCCTGGACTCAAGTGATTCTCCTCCCTCAGCTCCCCAAGTAGCTGGGACCACAGGCATGTGCCATTATACCTAGCTAATTTTTTTCTAAATTTTGTAGAGATGGGGTCCTGCTATATTGCCCAGGCTTGTCTCCAACTCCTGGCCTCAAGCAATCCTCCCACCTTGGCCTCTCCAAATGCTGGGACTATAGGCATGAGTCACCGCACCTGGTCTCGCTTGCCTTTTAAATTCCCTTGGAGGTTTCCCAAGAGCAGTAGTCCACACGGGGATACACTGTATTCTCCAGTAACGTAAGAACCCATTTAAGCCACATTGCAAGTCCATTGACAAAAGTCAGTCTACAGCCAACCAATGCACCCTTTATCTGTGTCCAGTTCATCAATTACTGCGCTGAATATAGCCCCTGGGTCAGCTTGTGTTTGCCAATCTCCTGGACTCAGGTAGTAGCTCTCCGTGTTGATCTATGGCCTATGATTCTGGAACTGTCATCTGTGGGCCAGCCAGTTGCCTGGAATCCTCTGGCAATTGGTTGAATAGAGGGGTACATATGGCAATAGTAGCAGGCAGGTCCCTGGACATCTCTAGAGTAAGTCCTAGGAGGAGAGGCTACTCGTTCCTGAGTATATTTATTTTTTTAAAATTTTTTTTCTTTTTTTTTTTGAGACAGAGTAAACTCACTCTGTGACCTCAGCTGGAGTGCAGTGGTATGATCTTGGCTCACTGCAGCCTTCGCTTCCTGGGTTCAAGCAATTCTCATGCCTCGGTCTTCTGAGTAGCTGGGATTACAGATGTGCGCCACCATGCCCACCTAACTTCTGTATTTTGTTAAAGATGGGGTTCCACCATGTTGGCCAGGCTGGTCTCAAACTCGTGACCTCAGGTGATCTTCCCGCCTTAGCCTCCCAAAATGCTGGGATTACAGGCATGAGCCACAACACCTGACCAATGTTTGTTTGTTTATCCATTTATTTGAGACTGAATCTGTCAGCCAGATTGGAGTGCAGTGGCATGATCTCGGCTCACTGCAACCATCGTCTCCTGGGTTCAAGCGATTCTCTTGCCTCAGCCTCTCAAAGTAGCTGAGATTACAGGTGCATGCCACCGTACCTGGCTAAGTTTTTGTATTTTTAGTAGAGACAGGGTTTCACCATGTTGGCCAGGCTGGTTTCGAACTCCTGACCTCAAGTTATCTGCCAGCCTCAGCCTCCCAAAGTGCTGGGATTACAGGCGTGAGCCAGTGCAACTGGCCAATGTTTATTTATTTCAAACCTCCTGGTTGCCTCAAGTGGGATCCTCCTGCCTTAGCCTCCTAAGTAGCTAGGACCACAGACATGTGCCACCACGCCTGGCTAAGCTTTTTTATTTCCTTAATTTTCTTATTTTCTTAAAGATGGGGTCTGGCTCTGTTGCCCAGGTTTGTCTCAAACTCCTAGCCTCAAACAATCCTCTCATCTCAGCCTCCCAAATTGTTGGGATTACAGGCATGAATCATTGTGCCCAGCAGGCAGCTATAGGCTTTTGCTAGAGAATCAGCTGCCATGAGTGTGGGCGGCCAACACTTCTCATGTTATTTTAGTGGTGGGATCACATTCTAATAGAATACTTTTGGCTACAGTTTTCTGCAGACCTAAGAAGGTGTGTTATTGTTCCAGCCAATCAAAGATGATCCCTTTTCTGGATGATTTTATATACTGAGGCCGAGTAAGGAACATGAGTCTCCAAAAGCCACATAGACCCACTAGGCATTTAGCTTATTGTTTACTCTGAGGGGTGGGGAGTGACAATGTATTCCAAGTTGTCTACATGTGGTAGGTCGTAGGTCATTGAAAGCCATATAATTCCTCACGAATTGCAGTCTGTGTGGGTCTTGGATTTTTGCAATTCATTAACCATCCCTAATTTGACTATGAGCTTAATAAGTTTGTTTTAGGTTGAGTGAGGTGACTCACACCTATAATCCCAGCACTTTGGGAGGCTGAGGTGTGAAGATCGCTTGAGCCCAGGAGTTTGACACCAGCCTGGGCAACATAGTGAGACTCCATCTCTAAATAAATAAATAAATAAATATGATTGCTTTTATCTTAACCCATAATCTCCCAGATAATCATATCATCAATATAGCATACTAAAATAACGTCCAGTTATATTAGCTCTACGTCTTACCTTATCAGCTTGTGACAGTATGCGAGAGTTCAAATATCTTTCAAGAGATACAGTACATGTATATTGTAGACTATTGCACATAAATGCAAATTACTATTGGCTCTCTAGCAACTGACATGGAGCAAAATTGACTAGCCAGATCAGCTGTGAAATACCAGTCACTTTCAGTTTGCTGTGTAAGTTGTATAGTCTGCATCATATTCCGGGCTTCTGAGGCTACTTGGGGATGCTGTTTGGTTGACTCCCCTGTAGTCTACCTTGAGTCTCTGTGATCTGTCAGCCTCTCCCACTGGCCACACCAGGGTGTCATACAGTGAGTTTGTGCATACTATTTGTATATACATTCTATTCGTAATATACTTGCATTAATATTTCATTAACGAGGCCAGGCGCGGTGGCTCACGCCTGTAATCCCAGCACTTTGGGAGGCCGAGACGGGCGGATCACAAGGTTAGGAGATCGAGACCATCCTGGCTAACACTGTGAAACCCCATCTGTACTAAAAATACAAAAATTAGCCAGGCGTGGTGGCGGGCGCCTGTAGTCCCAGCTACTTGGGAGACTGAGGCAGGAGAATGGCGTGAACC
>NW_012113364.1:6136322-6138081 GCF_000951035.1 Colobus angolensis palliatus | reverse complement strand
GTGTTAGCCAGGATGGTCTCGATCTCCTGACCTCATGATCCGCCCGCCTTGGCCTCCCAAAGTGCTGGGATTACAGGCGTGAGCCACTGCGCCCGGCACATTATACATTTTTAAAAATCACACATTCCAACTTTGAACCAGACTTTACCTTTGATCCCTTTCACAGTGGCATCCCCATACGGCCCTGAATCAATTCTGCTGCCCTTAAGGAGCTCATTAGTAAGCCTAGGCAATACTCTCCACTCTGTTCCTGTCACAGTAAACTTGAAAGGATTTCTTCTCAATCTTGACCATTTCCCACACATGTTTGTGAAAGGTCTCAGGAACCCCAATGGGAGCTGGCTCAAGAGGTTCTGTCCTTCTTGTCGATCTTTCTCTATTACCACCTTGATTCTTTTTTTGATAAGGAATGTCACTTAATTTATTATTATTATTATTATTATTATTATTATTATTACTTTAGATAGAGTTTCACTCTATCATCGATGCTGGAGTGCAGTGGCCCGATCTCGGCTCACTGCAACCTCCCCCTCCCGGGTTCAAGCGATTCTCCTGCCTTAACCTCCCGAGTAGCTGGGATTACAGGTCCCTGCCACCATGTCTGGCTCATTTTTGAATTTGTAGTAAGACAGAGTTTCACCATGTTGGCCAGATTGGTCTTGAACTCTTGACCTCAAGTGGTCCTCCGGCCTCAGCTTCCTTCAGTGCTGAGATTACAGGCATGAGCCACCATGCTCTGCCTTATTTTTAAATTTTGAAACCATCTCAATGTTAAAGAAAAATTTGCAAGTATGGGACAAGGGACTACTGACTTATTATTAAAAGTGGGGGCCTGATGTGATGGCTTACACCTGTAATCCCAGCATTTTGGGAGGCTGAGGTGGGAGGATTGCTTGAGCCTGGGAGTTTGAGACCAGCCTGGGCAATGGATACTGTTTCTACAAAGCATAAAATAAAGACATTAGCTGGAAGTGGTGGTATGCATCTGTAGTCCTAGCTACTTGGGAGGCTGAGACAGGAGGATTGCTTGAACCTGAGAGGTTGAGGCTTCACTGAGCTATGATTGTGCCACTGCACTCCAGCCTGGGCAAGAGAACAAGACCCTGTCTCAAAATGAACAAACAAACAAACGTGGGTATTTTGGCATTCAATGCTGTAGGTTCATTGGAAGAATTTTCTGAAATTTCTCGAAGCCTCGGAACTGTATATGCTAAGGAGTTTGAGGAGATTTTATGGTGGGAACCCCAGATTCCTAGAAAATTATCTCAAGATTTTGTTGGCTCTTTGTCAATTTCCTTCTTTTTCATGCCATTAAGAAATTAACTGTCTAAAGATTGCCACATGATTAGAGCCCATATTTTTATCCCTTTTTTTGTTTTGGTTTTGTTTCTTTTGTAAAGCCTTAACCTTAAAAAAAAAAGTTTTGTTTAGATCTAATTAACCTACATAAAATTAACTCAATGAAAAGTGTACACTTCAGTGGTTTTTAGTTTAGTCACAGAATTGGGCAACCATCATCACAATTTTTTTTTTTCTTGAGACAGAGTCTTGCTCTGTCGCCGAGGCTGGAGTGCAATGGCATGAACTTGGCTCACTGCAACCTCTGGCTCCTGGGTTCAAGCGATTCTCATGCTTCAGCCTCTCGAGTAACTGGGATTATAGGCATGCACCACCATGTCCAGCTAATTTTTTTATTTTTTTTTTTTTTTTGAGACGGAGTCTTGCTCTGTCGCCCAGGCCGGAGTACAGTGGCCGGATC
>NW_012113364.1:6132354-6135432 GCF_000951035.1 Colobus angolensis palliatus | reverse complement strand
CACCACACTGGCTAATTTTTTGTATTTTTAGTAGAGACGGGGTTTCACTATGTTGGCAAGGCTGGTCTCAAACTCCTGACCTCAAACTCCTGACCTCAAGTGATCCACCCACCTTGGGCTCCCAAAATGCTGGGATTACAGGCATGAGCCACCACACGTGGCGAGTAACTATTTTTTTTTTTTTTTAAATAAAGCTGTATCTCTTAGAACTTGTTTGTTTATTGGAGATGGGGTTTGCTGTGTTTTCTAGGCTGGTTTTTTTTTTTGAGACGGAGTCTTACTCTGTTGCCCAGGCTGGTGTGCAGTGGCGCAGTCTCAGGTCACTGCAACCTCTGCCTCCCAGGTTCAAGTGATTCTCCTGCCTCAGCTTCCCAAGTAGCTAGGATTACAGGTGCCAACCACCATGCCCAGCTAATTTTTGTATTTTTATTTTTTAGTAGAGACAGGATTTTACCATGTTGGCTGGGCTGGTCTTGAACTCCTGGGCTCAAGCAATCCTCCTGCCTCAGCCTCCCAAAGTGTCGGGATTACAGGTGCAAGCCACCATGCCTGGCTTCAAATGGTAACTCTTATGTTTAACTTTTTGAGAAATTGCCAGATTGTTGTTTAAAAGTGGCTGCACCATGTAATCTTTTTTTAAAAAAAAAGAATTTTACAATCCAGCTGGACACGGTAGCTCACTCCTGTAATCCCAGCACTTTGGGAAACTGAGTAAGGAGGATTGCTTGAGGCCAGAAGCTCAAAACCAGCCTGGGCAACACAGTGAGACCTTGTCTGTATTTAAAAAGCTTTTTTTATTTTTTTATTTTTTTGACTGGACTCGGGCTCATGCCTGTAATCCCAACAGTTTGGGAGGCCAAGGTGGGTGGATCACTTGAGGCCAGGAGTTCGTGACCAGCCTGACCAATGTGGCAAAACACCTTCTGTACTAAAAATACAAAAATTAGCAGGCATGTGGTGGCATGCGCCTGTAATCCCAGCTACTCGGGAAGCTGAGGCAGGAAAATCCCTTGAACCCGGGAGGCAGAGGTTGCAGTGAGCCGAGAGCGTGCCACTGCACTCCAGCCTGGGCGACAGAGCGAGACTCCATCTCAAAACAAAAACAAAAAATTTTTTGAAATCCCATACAAGGCAGCTAGGATAAAAGATTTGAGGTTGCTTTTTAACATTCTCCTACGGTCTCAATCACTAAGCCATATATGGTGCCATTGGTGGTGGGGCTCCTTTAATTACATTCAGTCATAGCCTGGTAAGGGACATCTTCTTAGGGAGTTTGGTTCCATCGTTATGTACAGAATTCAATACTGCCTGCACTTGCAGATAATGTGACACCCATTACAACAAGGAAGATAATTCAAATGGTGCAAGATAACAAAAGAGGGCAAGAATCATAGAAATAAGAGGGTATTCAGTGAAGGAACTAAGCCATTGTGTTGATCATTACAGGCTTTACCTGATAAACTTTTGTTAAAGAAGGCTGGGTGTGGTGGCTCATGCCTGTAATCCCAGCACTTTGGGAGGTGGGAGTGAGTGGATCACTTGTGCCCAGGAGTTTGAGACCAGCCTGGGCCATTTGGGAGAAAACCCATTTCTAAGAAAAACACGAAAATTAGCTGGGCACGGTGGTGCACATCTGTGGTCCCAGCTACTCAGGAGGCTGAGACAGGAGGATCAGTTCAGCTTGGGAGGCCGAGGCTGGACTGAGCCATGATCACACTACTGCACTCCAGCTTGGGTGACAGAGCAAGACCTTGTCTCAAAAGTAACAACAACAAAACTTTGTTTACCTTTAAAGTGCCCTGTGCTCCTCCCCCATCCCATTCCCCTAACACTTAACATGAAGTTTATGCATCTTTTTCTCATGCTTCATGTCAGTTCAACCAATTATGTATGCATCTCTAAACAATATGTTGATTAACTTGCCTGTTTTGAATTTTATATAATGGAAACATGTAGCAGTGTACCATTTTGTGATTTGTTCCCTGCCAATATATTCTGAAATTGACTACCATAATTGTGTGAGTTGTATTAAATAATTTTCACTGGTCTTTTGTATCTGATTAAACATGAAGATGGGCCAGGCATGGCAGCTCACACCTGTAATCCCAGAACTTTGGGAGGCCGAGGCAGGAGGATCACTTGGGCCAAGTAGTTCGAGACCAGCTTGAGTAACATAGGGAGGACCCTGTCTCTACAAAAACAAACCAAACCATGAATATGTCAAAGTTGATTTTTACATTTGACTGTATGGACATCTGCTTTTTCTCCCCAATTTTTAGTGAGCCATACTGCTGCTATAAACATTACTGCTGCTATGAGCATTATTTTGTCTACTTGTGCATAGGTGCAACTGTTTCTCCAGAGTAATATATTCTCAAGAGAGGATGTATATATCTTTAAGTGTACTGCGTAATATCAAATTATTTTGCAAAGTGATTGCACAAAATTATAGTTTTAAAATTTTCATTTTCATTTTATTTTATTTATAAATAGAGACAGAGTCTCCCTATGTTACCCAGGCTGGTCTGGAACTCCAGGACTCAAGTGATCCTCCTGCCTTGGCATCCCAAAGTGCTGGGATTACAGGCCTGAGCCACCGCTCCTGATCCAAAATTATATGTTTATCAGCAGTGATTAATATACAAGCACATCAGCAGACACACGCACAAGCACACACATGAGCATGCACACACTAACGTGTGCGCACTCCCTACACATCTACGCATGCACACACCCACACTCACACCCATCACACACCACACACGCGCACACAGACGCACATGCACCGCACACACCGTTTTACACGATGCACACTACGAGCCACATATACGCACTACGTACACACGCACGCGCACAACACCAGACCCGCACACAGACCCATAAACGTCCATCACGCACTCCACGCACGTCCGCATGCACGCGACCCATTCCAGAAGCTTGGTCTCCGCCGCCTGCTTCTGACGAAGCTTGTCCTGGCCGCGCCGCCGTCGGACGCCCGGGGTCGGAGGTCACGGCGGCGTTGGAGGTGGCGTGTGTGTGTTTTTTTTTTTTTTTTCACCCGGAAACCGCGGCTGCCGG
>NW_012113364.1:6121086-6132149 GCF_000951035.1 Colobus angolensis palliatus | reverse complement strand
CGGGCTGGGGTCGGGCCCAGTCGGGGCTGCCCGCCGGGCTGGGAGCGGGGGTCGTGCTGGTCGGGAGCGGCTTCTCCGCCAGCTTCTTTCCCAGCTTCTCGGAATGCGGCCCCCGACGCAGCTGCTGGCGGGGGTCGCCCAGCATCGGCCGACCTCGGCCGGGTACCCACACACTGGGGTTGGCCCAGCCACGTCCCCCGAGCCAGGGTTCCCTGCCGGCCTTGGAGATGGCGGGACTTCCCACGTCGGGAGCCGAGGCCTGGATAATTCGAATTTGGCACGGGAAACATGTTGGTCGTTTGCCATTTTTCGACTTTGGGGAGTGTTTGTATTTCTTCTCCGTTTGCCAGTGAAACACATCTCAGAAAGGTGGGAGGGAGAGACTCACGTATGTGCACAAAGTTAAATGGCATAGTGGTGTTCCCTATGTCAAGATTGGTAAATATCCAGAATGGGGTGGATTCTTTATTCATATTTTTAATAAAATGAGGAGTGATTGCAAGGTAATCTAGAGGCATATAGTTTCAGTTCCCGTGATGGGGACCATCAGTAATAAAACCAGACCTGTGGTGCTGTTTTGAGTCGTCTGAACGCCGTACCCATTGGACAGCTGGTGAGGCCTTTGTGGAAGAATCTAATGTCTGAGTTTGGTTCTCAGCTAGCAGAGGACAGCCCTCACTGGCTGATGAATGGTGAGCTTCTTTGAAGCCTACTTTGGTGAGGATTGTGGCTTCCCCCTGAACTGCTCCTTTCTTGCCTCAAAGGTGAGCCGCTATGGGAGAGAGTGGGAAGAAAAACTCCGAGGCTGGTGGTGAATATGTGATAAAGTGGTTTGTCTCCATAGCACCGTCAGCTTGGGTCAGCTTAGGGTCTGAGCATGTGTATCTCATTTGTTGATGAATGTTCCATCAGCGCTTGACGTATAAGGGGGTCCACCTACTTCCTCTTTTCATCTAGGGGTTCTGACAGGAAGTAGACTTGTCGCGCACCTAAGTTATACTTACGTATACATTGACCCCAAGAGCATTTACTCTCTAAGAGTAAGGATGCGGAGTTTCAACTTGTAGTGAAGATTCTGGGAGAATTCCTGTGGCCTGAATCAGGTGGACTGGAATCACTGCTAGCACCGAAGTCTCAATACTGAAATCACCGCTAGCACCGAAGTCTCAATACTGAAATCACCAAACGCTGGTTGACAGGCACCTTCTCCGTTTAGGCTCTAGATGCATCTGTTGCAAGGAGGAAAGGTGGAGCTAAGTGCAAATATATATATATATATTTTGAGACAGAGTCTTGCTCTTGTCGCCCAGGCTGGAGTGCAGTGGTGCGATCTCTGCTCACTGCAACCTCCGCCTCCCAGGTCCAAGCAATTCTCCTGCCTCAGCCTCCCTAGTAGCTGGGATTACAGGCGCCTGCCACCATGCCCAGCTAGTTTTTGTATTTTTAGTAGAGACAGGGTTTCACCATGTCTCTACTAAAGGCTGGTGAACTCCTGATCTCAGGTGATCCATCCACCTCTGCCTCCCAAAGTACTGGGATTACAGGCTTGAACCACCGCACCCAGCCTAAGTGCAAATATATTAATAGTTTCTGCCTGCAAGGAATGTACTTAGAGGAAGTAATAGGCTAGAAAATGTGGCAGGACTGAATTGCTATAGTGGTATACCAAGTGTTAGGGATTTTGTTATGGTTAGGATCAGAAACTTTTTTTTTTTTGAGGTCGAGTCTTCCTCTGTTGCCCAGGCTGGAGTGCAGTGGTGTAAAGTTAGCTCACTGCAACCTCTGCCCCTCAGGTTCAAGCGATTCTTCTGTCTCAGCCACCTGAGTAGCTGGGATTATAGACGCCCGCCACCACGCCCAGCTAATTTTTTGTATTTTTGGTAGAGACAAGGTTTCACTGTGTTGGCCAGGCTGGTCTTGAACTCTTGACCTCAGGTGATTCGCCTGCCTTGGCCTCCCAAAGTGCTGGGATTATAGGCGTGAGCCACCTCGCTTGGGCCGAAACTCATGAAGTAACTTTTGAGGTGGACCTAGAAAGATCGGGAGGATTTGGGCCATTCAGAATTATCTGGGAAATGAAAAAACTAGGGCCAGTTGGTGGACAAGCACCCAGGCTGGGTAGGTGGCCAGTCAGTGCCTAGAAATATTGGCAGAGGCAACTAGTTAAGGGTTAAATGCTTTTCTAAGAAAGATAAGCATAAGCTATCCAGTCCAGCTTCTGGTAGATTTCTGGGTTTTTGTTTGTTTTGTTTGTTTTTGTTTTTTTTTGAGATGGAGTGTTGCTGTGTTGCCCAGGCGGGAGTGCAGTGAGGCAACCTCCACCTTCTGGGTTCAAGCGATTCCTCAGCCTCCTAAGTAGCTGGGACTAGAGGTGCATGCTGCCACACCCAGCTAATTTTTGTATTTTTAATGGAGACAGGGTTTCACCATGTTGGCTAGGCTGGTCTCAAACTCTTGACCTCAAGTCATCCACCTGCCTCAGCCTCCCAAAGTGCTGGGATTACAGCTGTGAGCCACCAGGCCTGGCCTTTGGTTTCTAAATAATTGTTTTCATATGATGGGTTTGTCTTGTTCTGTAAGAGGCCGGTGGCATAAAACAATGCTTGACTTATTAAGGACAATGAAAAAGATGCTGATTGTCATTACTATCTGGTATTGACAATCAGGAAATTAAATTTGACGTCTGTGAATTGTTTCAGTGCCTGTGTTTAGTTTGTAGGAGCACAACTCTAGTTTGGTCTCTGCTCTGGCTACAGCCAAAGGATAAATGGCAAGCCCTTCAATCCTCTCCAGAGGGTTTTTAATGACATCTGGTCCACGTCACAGAGTTGGTGTGTTTCTCTTGCCCAGTCCTGAAGAACCTTTGAAGCCATTCAGACAGGATGCCATGTAATTGCTCTAGATTTTATGACTAATCTCAGGACCTCACTGGCCTCAGCCTTAGACTTTATTTTATTTTATTTTATTATTATTATTTTTTGAGACGGAGTCTTGCTCTGTCATCCAGGCTAGAGTGCAGTGGCGTGATCTCAGCTCACTACAGCCTCCACCTTCCGGGTTCAAGCGATTCTCTTGCCTCAGCCTCTTGAATAGCTGGGATTACAGGCACCCGCCAACAGGCCTGGCTAATTTTTGTATTTTTAGTAGAGACAGGGTTTCACCATGTTGGTCAGGCTGGTCTCAAACTCCCGACCTCAGGTGATCCACCTGCCTCGGCCTCCCAAAGTGCTGGGATTACAGGCATGAGCCACCACACCTGGCCTTATTTTTATTTATTTATTTTTTTCAGATGGAGTCTCGCCCTATTGTCCAAGTTGGAGTGCAGTGGCATGATCTCGGCTCTCTGCAACCTTTGCTTCCCAGGTTCAAACGATTCTCCTGCCTCAGCCTCCCGAGTAGCTGGGACTACAGGCACACACCACCACACCTGGCAAATTTTTTTGTATTTTAGTAGAGACTGGGTTTCGCCATGTTGGTCAGGCTGGTCTTGAACTCCTGACCTCGTGATCCACCTGCCTCGGCCTCTCAAAGTGCTGGGATTACAGGCCTGAGCCACCGGCTCCAGCCTTATTTTTTAATTAAAAAAAATAATTATTACGGGACAGAGTCTTGCTCTGTTGTCCTGGCTGGAGTGCGATGGGTGATCATGGCTCACTGCACCCTCCTCCTCCTGGGCTCAAGTGATACTCCTGCCTCAGTCTCCTGAGTGGCTGGGAGCACAGATGTGCACCACCACACCTGGCTAATTTTTTTATTTTTTGTAGAGGCAGGGTCTCACTTTGTTGCTCAGGCTGGTCTCGCACTCCTGGGCTCAAGTGATCCTCCCGTCTCGGCCTCCCAGAGTGCTGGGATTAAAGGTGTGCGCCACCCCAAAATAACTGTATTAACCACACTGTGCAGTATAACTCAGAAAAAATATGTTCCTTTTTCTCTAATGGACTTTGTACCCTTTGACCATCATCTATCTCCCTGTTCCCCAACCCCCCCGCTTCTGTAACCATAGTTCTGCTCTCTGCTGCAGTGAGTTCCATTGTCTTTTAGATTCCATATAAAAGTGGAATCCTATGTTGTGCTTCTGTGCCTGGCTTATTTCTGTTAGTATAATGTTCGTTGCTTCTGTCCATGTTGTTGCAAATAGTGCTGCAGTGAACATGGGGGTACAGACATCTCTTTGACAACCTGATTTCAATTTGTAGGTGTTATATATTCAGTAGTGGGATTGCTGGATCATAAAGTAATTCCATTTCTAGTTTTTTCTTTCTTTCTTTTTTTTTTTGGAGACAATCTCGCTCTGTCTCACAGGTTCAAGCGATCTCCTGCCTCAGCCTCCCGAGTAGCTGAATTGCAGGTGCACGCCACTACACCTGGCTAATTTTTTGTATTTTTAGTAGAGATAAGGTTTCACCATGTTGGTCAGGCTGGTCTTGAACTCCTGACCTCATAATCCACCTGCCTCAGCCTCCCAAAGTGCTAGGATTACAGACATGAGTCACCATGCCCAGCCTACTTTTAGTTTTTAAAGGAATTTCTGTACTGTTTTCCATCATGGCTGTACTAATTTACGTTCCCACAGTGCATAACAGCTCCTTTAGCTCCACATTCTCACAAGCATTTGTCTTTCTTTGATAACAGTCATTCTGACAGGTGTGAGATGATATATCATTGTGGTTTTAATTTGCATTTCTCTAGTGATTGTGAATATGTTGGCCAGCTATATCTGTTGGCCATTTGTCGGTCTTTTGAGAAACATCTGTTCATGTCCTTTGCCCATTTTTTAGTTCCTAGGGATTTGGAGAAGATACTTGCAAACTATACACCTGAAAAGGGGTTAATATCCAAAATGTATACAAAGCTCAAACAACTCAGTAGCAAGAAAACAAAAAATCCAGTTGAAAAATGGGCAGCCAGGCATGGTGGCTCACGCCTATAATTCTAGCACTTGGGGAGGCCAAGGCCGGTGGATTGCTTGAGGTCAAGAGTTCGAGACTAACCTGGCCAACATGGTGCAACCCCGTCTCTACTAAGAGTACAAAAATTAGCTGGGCATGGTGGCGCATGCTTGTAATCCCAGCTACTCAGGAGGCTGAAGCAGAAGAATCACTTGAACCTGGGATGCGGAGGTTGTGGTGAGCCAGGATCGTACCACTGCACTCCAGTCTGGGCGACAGAGCAAAACTCCATCTGAAACAAAAAAAAAAAAAAAAAAAAGAAAAGAAGGAAAAATGGACAAAGAACCTTGGCTTTTCTTTAAAAAGAAAAATTGGAAAGGTGGAAAGATGGAGGTTTTAGCATACTCAATTTTCATTTAGATTGATTTTGGACGTGGAAATCCTTAAGTTACCTTTCTCATGTACATATCAAATACATTTGACAAGAGGTCTGTAGTGTTTTTTCTGCGTACTATTACATACCTCAGTGTGATCCTGGGGAGTACATGACATAGCCTTCGAAGCACTGCCATTTGGACTTTTGTGCTGTTTGGTTACAAGTGCTGTTTTTCAAATGTGTCCCAGTCTTACACACTGAGTTTCGTTACATTAAGGTTTCATATTGAACCTTTAACTTTTATTTGATCTTGGCATCCCTCATGACTTGTTTTCTTAAAAATCGATTAAGCCCCAGATTATTAAATTTTAATATGGGAGTACTTTTAATTTTGGTGTTTAAGACGGTCGGCAATTATTTAAAAAACTAAAGAACAAAGATAAATTATTTTCCATCTTGAGACTGTAGTGAATTTTTTTAAGAAGCAAGGGGAATGTCGAATGTTACCATGGTTTTATGTCATGATTTTGAAAATGGAACGATGCATTCATTAACTGTAAGTCAGGAGAAATACATGGGAAGTTTGAGTTTTGGAAGTAAGTCTGGTTCCAGACATGTAATTATATCAGCCTACGTTTTTTTCCTTTTGTCTTTATGAGACTACTGATGTTGCCTAAACTACATGTTTAGCAACTAAAACTATGCTTTCGCTTGTAATTTTTCATTTGATCTTTTTTTTTTTTTGAAACAGGGTCTCTCCCTGTTACCGAGGCTGGAGTGCAGTGGTGTGACCATGGCTCACAGTAGCCTTGAACTCTTGGACTCAACTGATCATCCTGCCTTGCCCTCCCAATTAGCTGGGACTATAGGTGAAACCATGCCCAGCTAATTTTTTTTTTTTTTTTGAGACTGGAGTCTTGCTCTGTTGCCCGGGCTGGAGTGCAGTGGCCGGATCTCAGCTCACTGCAAGCTCTGCCTCCCGGGTTTACGCCATTCTCCTGCCTCAGCCTCCCGGCCCGCCACCACGCCCAGCTCGTTTTTTTGTATTTTTTTAGTAGAGATGGGGTTTCACCGTTTTAGCCAGGTTGGTCTCAATCCCTTGACCTCGTGATCCGCCCGTCTCGGCCTCCCAAAGTGCTGGGATTACAGGCTTGAGCCACCACGCCCTGCTGCTAATTTTTTTTAAATTTGGGGGTTTTTTTTTTAAGGGATGGGGTCTCACTGTGTTGTCCAGGCTGGTCTCGAACTCCTGTGCTCAAGCTATCCTCCGACCTTGGCCTCCCAAAATGTTGGGATTACAGGCGTGAACCATCGCGAGCATCTCTCTTTGGTTCCTTTTAAACGCGAGTTATTGTGAAAGTCTGTTCTGTACTCAACTGTATCACATTAAGAAACGAGACACTATTGGCAGAAGACTGTGCTAGTCTTTGCTTCATACTTTTAACTGATGAATGAGTGCTGAGATGGGAGTTACCCTGCTGAAGAAATGGAAAATAGGCCGAGCACGGTAGCTCACGCCTGTAATCCCAGCACTGTGGGAAGCCGAGGCGGGCAGATCATCTGAGGTCAGGAGTTCAAGACCAGCCTGGCCAACATGGTGAAACCCTGTTTCTAAAAATAGAAAAATTAGCTGGGCGTGGTGGCGGGCGCCTGTAATCCCAGCTACTCAGGAGGTTGAAGCAGGAGAATCACTTGAACCCAGGAAGCAGAGGTTGCAGTAAGCTGAGATTGCGCCATTGCACTCTAGCCTGGGTGATGAGATTGAAACTCAGTCTTCAAAAAAAAAAAAGAGTTAAACATTTTAAACTTCAAAAATGTTGATCTCTTAATTGTGCCTTTGTTAAAGTCAATGACTAAAATACACTTAGTATATCTATGGTATGTGAGATTGGGTTTTTTTTCCCTTACTTTGGTATTTGACTTGAAACTGTCTTATCAACCTTGGCATTGTGATTGATGGCATGGCTTTTGGGGTCAGATGGATTAAGTCAGAATCCATTTCTGCCATTTATTTGCAGTGTGACCTAGTACAAATTAATGAAGCTCATTTGCTTCAGTTTTCTCATCTGTAAAGTGGGAATAGTAGTATCTACTTAGCAGTGTTGCAAAGATTAAAAAATATGTTATGTGAAGCATTTTACATGTGCCTGGGAATGGCATGTTCTAAGTGGTAGCTGTTAGGAATGCTCTCTTCTCACTCCTTCATCCTTGTCACCTGGTTTTTACCTCTATCACCCTAGTGAAAGGGGTTTTGCTTACATCACTATTGACGTCTTGATTGCAAAATTATATGGATGCTTTTCTGCCTTTATCTCATTTGATGGGATTGACTCTTCAAAAAGAAATTTTTTTTCCTTTTTATTTTCTTTTTTTGAGATAGGGTTTAACTCTGTCTCCCAGGCTAGAGTGCAGTGGTGCCATCACAGTTCACTGCAGCCTCAAACTTCTGGGTTCAGGTGATCCCTCCACATCAGCCTCCCAAGTAGCTGGGACTACAGGTGTGCACCACCCCACCCAGCTAAATTTTGTATTCTTTTTTTTTTTTTTTGAGATGGAGTCTCACTCTGTCGCCCAGGCTGGAGTGCAGTGGCCGGATCTCAGCTCACTGCAAGCTCCGCCTCCCGGGTTTACGCCATTCTCCTGCCTCAGCCTCCCAAGTAGCTGGGACTACAGGCACCCACCACCTCGCCCGGCTAGTTTTTTGTATTTTTTAGTAGAGACGGGGTTTCACCGTATTAGCCAGGATGGTCGCGATCTCCTGACCTCGTGATCCGCCCGTCTCGGCCTCCCAAAGTGCTGGGATTATAGGCTTGAGCCACCGCGCCCGGCCAAATTTTGTATTCTTTGTAGACCCGGGGTCTTCTTGTGTTTCCCAGGCTGGTCTTGAACTCCTGGGCTCAAGTGATCGGCTGGCCTCAGCCTCCCAGAGTGCTAAAATTACAGGCATGAGCCATTGTGCCCTGCCAGATTGACTTCTTTTTGCAAACCTACATCATTTATTGGACCGAAGTAGAACTTAATGGTTAATGCATGGGCTCTGAAGGCCAACTGGATTTGAATCCAGGTTCACTTCCCGTGTGATCATGGACACATTAGCTGACTTCTATATGCCTTAATTTCCCCATCTGTAAAATGTTTTAGGGATCAGAGATGTTTTAGGGATCATACATAATAGGTGCAAAACTCTTAGAGTGGTGCCTCTCAAAAAGTAGGCAATGATGGTAGACGTTATTATTGTTAAGCACCCTCCTGGTGTCAGGCGCTGTCCAAGGTAGGAGGAGTGCAGAAACAATATCATGGAAATGAGAGACAAATTTTTATTTATGTATTTATTTATTTTTTGAAACAGAGTCTCGCTCTGGTGCCCAGGCTGGAGTTCAGTGGCTCAATCTTGGCTCACTGCAACCTCTGCCTCCCGGGTTCAAGCGATTCTCCTGTCTCAGCCTCCTGAGTAGCTGGGATCATAGGCGTACACCACCACGCCCAGCTAAATTTTTGTATTTTTAGTAGAGACGGGGTTTCACCATGTTGGCCAGGATGCTCTCTAACTCCTGTCCTCGGGTGATCCACCTGCCTTGGCCTCCCAAAGTGCTGTAATTACAGCTGTGAGCACCCAGCTCAGACAACAGTTTAACTTGGCTGAGGGAGGCAGTGTCAGTGGGGATGGAGTGAGCGCTGCCTTTGAGAAGACAGTTAAAATGTGGAAATGATAGGACTTGGTAACTGGTTGTAGGAGAGCCAGAGTATCAAGGATGACTGGCAGGAGCTGGGCGCAGTGGCTCGCGTCTGTAATCCCAGCATTTGGGAGGCTGATGCAGGAGGATCACTTGAGCCCAGGAGTTTGAGACCAGCCTGGGCATTGTGGCAAAATCCTCTCTCTACAAAAAATACAAAAATTAGCCGAGAGTGGTAGCATGTACTTGTAGTCCGAGCTACTTGGGAGGCCGAGGTGGGAGGATCGCTTGTGCCTGGGAGATCAAGGTGGCTGCCATGCTCATACCACTGCACTCCAGCCTGGGCACCAGAGCCAGACCCTGTCTCAAAAAAAAAAAAAAAAAAGAATGGCAGGACCCTATTTCAAAAAAAAAGAATGGCTGGCAGGGATTACTAGGTAAATCACTGTGTTTTTCCTTATGGGGAGGAGCCAATTTGTTGCCTTGGGATAAGTTTTGGCCTCGTTGGCCTTTGGGTCATCTAAGGAGAGAGCTCTAGTTGGTGAGTGTTTGGATCTGGAGGTGAGTAGATACATAAAATGGGGTTAAGGCATGAATGAGTGTGTCCCCCTTGAGCAGAGGCCACAGCTGGAACTTGGGAACACCAGCTTTTGAAGGAGTCTGAAAAGGAAGGGGTGGCCAGATGAATGTTAGGAAAACCAGGAGTGGAAGCTGGGAGAGGATCCACCCCACTTCTGTGTCAGATGCTGCAGCAACATGAGTTAGGGACTGTAGCCCCGGCTTTGGACTTGGCAGCCCAGAGATTACTGGAGACCTTGAAGTTCTCCTGTGTCTTCTTTGCTTCTCACTTGTCTCTCTGAAGGTTCATTCCGCCTGCACTGCTTTGTGGTGGGGCAGGAAGGTGGTTTCTGCGCAGTGCTCAGGGCAATTGGGTGCTGGACTTGCACAGGGTGTCTTTGATACCGATAAGTGTCTTTAGCTCTAAGTGTTGGATAATCTGGCATCACGTCGGTAACTGTTGCTTACTAGGCTCAGGGTTTGTAACCCCAGCCTTAAAGCTCTTCGAGGGTCTCAGACATCACAGGATATTTGAGAAATGCTACTTTCTGCTATGTGAAGGTGAGTTTCTGTCATTCTCTCTTAGCACAAGTCCAGTGTATTTCCTTTGGTCAGCATAGAGAGTGGGCTTGCCCATCTCTCTTCCTCACCTTTCAGAAACTTCCCATTGAACCTAAGGTAGAAAATCTCATTTAAGATGAATGGTGGGCCTGGTGTGGTGGCTTGTGCTTAGAATCCTAGCACTTTGGGAGGCTGAGGCGGGTAGATCACTTGAAGTCAGGAGTTTGAGACCAGCCTGGCCAACATGGTGAAACCTCGTCTCTACTAAAAATAGCAGAATTAGTCAGATGTGGTGACATGCGCCTGTAGTCTCAGCTATTTGGGAGGCTGAGGTAGAAGCATCACTTGAACCCGGGAGGCAGAGGTTGAGCAGAGATCACACTGCTGCATGCCAGCCTGGGTGACAATGCGAGACATCTCAAAAAAAAAAAAAAGTTTTTGAAACTATAATAAAGCTAGTTTAAAACTTGGACAAGTAGCCATGTGGCATACATATGCAGGCTTTGGAGAGGGAGAGACTGAAAGGTTTCCTGTGTCTGTGGCATAATAAATATTAACTTACTTTTTTTCTGATAAAATGTTATTAAGTTGCAAAATTACTTTTTTTTTTTTTTTAGTCACTGTGTTAGCCAGGTTGGAGTGCAGTGGCATGATCATAGCTCACTATAGCTTTGACCTCCTGGGTTGAGGCAGTCCTCCCACCTCAGACTCCCAAGTAGCTGGGCCATTGGTGTACGCCACCATGCCTAGCTAATTTATTTAAAAATTATTTTTTGTAGAGACAAGGTCTTGTTGTGTTGGCCAGGCTGGTCTCGAACTCCTGGCCTCAAACAATCCTTCCACCTCAGCCTCCCACAGTGCTGGGATTACAAGTGTGAGTTATTGTGCCCAACCAGGAGGCCTTCCTCCTTTTTTTTTTTTTATTTTTTTATTTTTTGAGACGGAGTCTCGCTCTGTCACCCAGGCTGGAGTGCAGTGGTGCTATCTTGGCTCACTGCAAGCTCC
>NW_012113364.1:6109479-6120953 GCF_000951035.1 Colobus angolensis palliatus | reverse complement strand
GCTAATTTTTTGTATTTTTAGTAGAGATGGGGTTTCACCCTGTTAGCCAGGATGGTCTCGATCTCCTGACCTCATGACCGCCTGCCTCGGCCTCCCAAAGTGCTGGGATTGCAGGTGTGAGCCACCGTGCCCAGCCGGCCTTCCTCCTTTACTAGCTCCTTTCCTCCCCTTATATTATGTTGGTACAAAAGTAATTGTGGGTTTTGCCATTACATATTGGCGAAAACCGCAATTCCTTTTGCACCGACCCAATTAACTGTGTTTTTGTTAACTCATGTAATAAAAAGTCAGCATCTCCTCCTCCACCTCTGTCCCTTTCACCTGAACCAGTAGTATTTTGAAAGTTTTTAACACAGCCTTCTCCTGGCTACCTGTAAGGAACTGTGTTCTTTTGCAAACTGTGTGTTGACTGCGATGTTAGGGTAACCTTGGTATTGCCTTTTGCTTATGTAAAGCACCATCTGTTGTTTACCTATTGCCTCAGTTTCTCCATCCCTGTTCTTATCTCCTCACCTCGCCAGATGGAGGATTGTGCAGAGCACAGTTTTCCCTGAGAACTTTTTGTTTTTGAGATGGAGTCTTGCTCTGACACCCAGGCTGGAGTGCAGTGACGCCATCATGACTCACTGCAACCTCCGCCTTCTGGGTTCAAGCAATTCTCCTGTCTCAACCTCCCTATAGCTGGGATTACAGGTGCATGCCACCACTCCCGGGTCATTTTTTGTAGTTTTAGTAGAGACAGGAATTCACTGTGTTGCTCAGACTGGTCTCGAACTCCTGAGCTCAGGCAATCCACCCGCCTCGGCCTCCCAAAGTCCTAGCATTACAGGCATGAGCCACCGCGCCTGGCCAATTTTTTTCTTTTTTATGGCAGCTGTATGTGATATTTTAGATCCTGTGGGTGTTTGTTTGTTTGTTTTGAGACAGAGTCTTACTCTGTCACCCAGGCTGGAGTGTAGTGGCATGATCTCAGCTCACTGCAAGGTTCACTCCCAGGTTCAAGCAATTCGTGGCTCAGCCTCCTGAGTAGCTGGGACTACAACCACGTGCCATCACACCCAGCTAATTTTTTGTGTTTTTAGTAGAGACAAGGTTTCACGAAGTTGCCCTGGCTGGTCTCAAACTCCTGACCTCAGGTGATCTGCTTGCCTCGACCTCCCAAAGTGCTGCGATTATAGGCGTGAGCCACTGTGCCTAGCCCCCGCTTTGTTTTGGTGGTTGGGGGGACAGGATCTCACTCTGTTGCTCAGGCTAGAGTGCAGTGGCGTAATCATAGCTCATTGCAGCCTCAGACTCCCAGATTCAAGCCATCCTCCTGCCTCAGCCCCCCACGTAGCTGGGACTACGGACGTGTGCCACCACGCCCAGATCTTGTGTTTTTGATAGGTACAATACTGGGGAGAAATCCTACTTTATTCAGTTGTGCCCTGCTATTGTTGGATATGTAGTTTTCCATTTTTTAACAATTGCAAACACTCCAAAAATAACTGAGTAGTTAAATCTTTGGAGCAATGGGTGTTTCCTTAGTTTTAATTCTTAGAAGTAGAATGTTGGAGATAAAATATGCCAGATTTTAACACTGTTCATATGTATGGTCAAGTTGGTCTCCAGAAAGTTTATAACACAGCCCTTTCCGCGCCCCTTTTTAAGGAACTTGTGTTCCTTGTAACTTGTGGGTTGCTAGAGATACCTGTGGGATAGTCTTGGTATTGCATTTTGCTTGCTTAAAGTGCCATCTGATGTTTAGCGTCTTCATTGAGTTAGTCTCAGAGATCTAAGGTACTGTGCTGATAGATTTTCATCACATGTTCTCACGTGCTTGTGAAATTGCCTTTTGGCCGTGTTCTGTGTACCCTAAATCCCCGGGCTTTTCAGTGAGGCAGCTTCCCAGTGGTGGTCATTTCTTTCTTTATCTTGGTCAATACCAGGACGTCCTAATTGGAGTTGGAATGAATTTAGGGGGAGGGGTCAGATAGTGTGCTTTCTTTTATCTCTGTTTTTTTTCCTAAACAGAACTTAATTTATTCATTAATTAAAACTAACATTTGCCACTGTGACGCTCACAGAAACTTTCTTGTAACTCTTTGCAGAAGGAATACATTTATTTAGTCTTCATTGATTTCCTATTTGAAAACACTTGTGAATGGTAGAAAGGAATTTTATGTTTGTAAAATGTTTGGAATCTTAATAGTTTAATTCAAACATTCTTCTATTATTATTATTATTATTATTATTATTATTATTATTTTGAGGTGGAGTTTTGCTCTTGTTGCCCAGGCTGGAGTGCAGTGGCACAAAGTCAGCTCACTGCAACCTCTGCCTCCTGGGTTCAAGTGATTCTGAGTAGCTGGGATTACAGGCGCACGCCACCATGCCCAGCTAATTTTTGTATTTTTATTTTTAGTAGAAACCGGGTTTCACCATGTTGGTCAGGCTGGTCTCGAACTCCTGACCTCAGGTGATGCACCCACTTTGGCCTTCCAAAGTGTTGGGATTACAGGCATGGGCCACTGTGCCCGACTCATTCATTCGCTTTTTTAGTGACTGTAATTGTCACTATAATTGCTTGTGCTGGAAGTTTCCCTAAATTAAATTGGCTTATGTTGACAATATTTGCCGTTTTGGGGGTATTTGTGTTGATATAACTGTTTAAATTCTGGTGTAATGTGCTTTTAATGACTATTAGTTTCCTTGAAGTGAATTCTGATTCAGATTTTTCTACTGTTTTTCTGAATGTTTCATAATTGTAGTTCCAAGAGGTAAATGGTTCCTATTCATTTTTATATGACGTTAAGGTCTTGGGCCAGGTGTGCAATCCCAACTCTTTGGGAGGCCAAGGCGGGCATATCTCTTGAGGACAGGAGTTCAAGACCAGTCTGGTCAACATGGTGAAACCCTGTCTCTACTAAAAAAAATAAATAAATTAGCCAGGCGTTGGTGGCATGCGCCTGTAATCTCAGCTACTCAGGAGGCTGAGGCAGGAGAATCACTTGAACCCAGGAGGTGGAGGTTGCAGTGAGCTGAGATTGTGCCCCTGCACTCTAGCCTGGGCAACAGAGTGAGACTCTTGTGTCCAAAAAAACAAAACAAAAAAAAATTAAGTTTTTGTTCTAGCTCAATAAATTGAACTCTGATTTACTGTTGACGTTTTTATTTATGGATCCTATTAATCTAAACCTAACTAGTCTTGTTTCTATATTATTATTGTTATTATTATTTTTGAGATGGAGTCTTGCTCTGTCACCCAGGCTGGAGTGCAGTGGCGTGATCTCAACTCACTGCAACCTCCGCCTCCCGGGTTCCAGCAGCTCTCCTGCCTCAGCCTCCCAAGTAGCTGGGATTACAGGTGCATGCCACCACACCTGGCTGACGTTTATGTTTTTAGTAGAGATGGGGTTTTACCATGTTGGTCAGGCTAGCCTCGAACTCCTGACCTCAGGTAATCCACCCACCTTGGCCTCCCAAAGTGTTGGGATTACAGGCGTGAGCCACCACGTCTGGCCCCCATTTACTTTAAATCATCTCTAGATTACTTACAGTACCTAATGTAATACAAGTACTATGTAAGTACTTTATATACTTTTTTTTGAAATGGAGTCTTACTCTGTTGTCCAGGCTGGAGTACAGTGGCACGATGTTGGCTCACTGCAACCTCCACTTCCCAGATTCAAGGGATTCTCATGCCTCAGCCTCATGAGTAACTGGGATTATAGATGCACACACCATCATGCCCAGCTAATTTTTATTTTTATTTTTGTAGAGATGGGATTTCACCATGTTGGCCAGGCTGGTCTCAAACTCCTGGCCTCAAATGATCCACCTGCCTCAGCCTTCCAAAGTACTGGGATTACAGGCATGAGCCATCATGGCTGACCTCTTGATTTCTTTTTTAGATTGCTCTCTATTGGCACATAGAAATGCTACTGATTTTTATAGGTTGATTTTGTATTCTGCAGCTTTACTGAAAATTGGTCTATCAGTTCTAGTTTTTTGATGGAGTATTTAGGTTTTTCCAAATATAAGATCATACCGTCTGCAAACAACGATAATTTACCTCCTTCCTTTCCAGTTTGGGTGCCCTTTATTTCTTGTCTGATTGCTCTAGCTAGGACTTCTGGTGCTCTGTTGAATTACAGTGGTGAAAGTGGGCATCCTTTTCGTGTTCCAGATCTTAGAGGAAACATTTTCAGTTTTTCCCCATTCAGTATGATACTAGTTGTGGTCCTGTTGTATATGGCTTTTACTGTGTGAGGTACGTTCCTTCTAAGCCCAGTTTTTTGAGGGTTTAGTATTGTGAAGAGATGTTTAATTTTATCAAATGCTTTTTCAGCATCAGTTGAATTCATCATGTGGTTTTTGTCCTTTATTCTGCTGATATGATGTATCTTTTTGATTTATTTGCATATGTTGAACCATCCTTGCTTCCAAGGGATAAATCCCACTTGGTCATGACGAATGATCTTTTTAATGTTTTGTTGAATTTGGTTTGCCAGTATATTTTGGAGATTTACAACAATCTTCATCAGGGATATCTGCCTGTAGTTTTCCCTTTTTTTTTTTTTTTGATATATCTTTGGTTTTGATATCAGGGTGATACTGGCCTCCTATAATGAGTTTGGAAGTACTTACTCCCCTTTCTTCTGCTTTTTGAGATAGTTTGCGTAGGATTGGTATTAGTACTTCTTTTAGCGTTTGGTAGAATTCAGCAGTGAAGCCACCAGGTCTTGGTAGGTTGTGTGTATAGGAATTCATCCATTTCTTCTAGGTTTTCTAGGCGGTATGAAGTTGCTCGTAGTAGCCTGGAATGATCCTTTGAATTCCTGTAATGTTGGTTTAGTGTCTCCTTTTTCATATCTGATACTATTTATTTGAATTTTGTCTCTCTCTTTTCTGAGTTCATCTGGTTCAAAACACCAACTCTTTGTTTCATTGATCTTTTGTATATTTTTGCTTCAAATTTGTTTATTTCTGCTGTGAGCTTTACTATTTTTCTACTAATTTTGTGTTTGGTTTGCTCTTGCTTTTCTAATTCCTTAAGATGTGTTGTTAGGTTGCTTGTTTGATGTTTTTCTACTTTTTTTTTGTAGGTGCTTATAGCTATAAACTTTCCTCTTAATACTGCTTTCACTGGATCACATGGGTTTTGGTATTTTGTGTTTTCATTTTCATTTGTTTCAAGATACTTTCGAATTTCCTTCTTAATTTCTTCATTGACCTACTGGCCATCCGGGAGCATATTATTTAATTTCCATGTGTTTGTATAGTTTCCAGAATTTATCTTGTAATTGATTTCTAGTTTTATTCCATTGTGGTCAGACAAGATACTTGATATAATTTCATATTTTTTGAATGTTTTAAGACTTGTTTTGTGGCCTAACATATGGTGTGTTTTTGGGAGTGATTCATGTGATCTGTTAGGTCCATTTGGTCTGTAGTGCAGATTAAATCATTTCTTTGTTGGTTTTCTGTCTGGATGATGTGTCCAATGCTGAAAGTAGAGTGTTGAAGTCTCCAGCTATGATTGTATTGGGGTCTGTCTTTCCCTTTAGTTCTAATATTTGCTCTATGTATCTCGGTGCTCCAGTGTTGGGTACACATATATTTATAATTGTTACATCATCTTGCTGAATAAGACCCTTTGACCTTCTTTGTCTCTTTTTATAGTTCTTGTCTTGAAATCTGTTTAGTCTGATTAAGTATAGCTGCTTCTGCTCTGCTCTTTTTTGGTTTCCATTTGCATGGAATATCTTTTTCCATTTCTTTATTTTCTTTTTTTGAGACAGAGTTTTGCTCTTGTTGCCCAGGCTGGAGTGCAATGGCGTGACCTCGGCTCACCAAAACCTCTGCCTCCCACGTTCAAGTGATCCTCCTGCCTCAGCCTCCCAAGTAACTGGGATTACAGACAGGCATGCGCCACCACACCTGGCTAATTTTTTTGTATTTTTAGTAGAGTCGGGGTTTCTCCATGTTGGTGAGGCTGGTCTGGAATGCCTGACCTCAGGTGATCTGCCCGCCTCAGCCTCCCAAAATGCTGAGATTACAGGTGTGACCCACCATGCCCAGCTCTTTCTTTATTTTCATTTGATGTGTGTCTTTATAGGTGAAGTGTGTTTCTTGTAGGCAACACATCGTTGGGTCTAGTTTTTTTATTTATTCAGCCACTGTGTCTTTTGACTGGAGAGTTTAGTCCATTTATATTCAGTGTTGTTACTGATAAGTAAGGATTTACTCCTGCCATTTTGTTATTTGTTTTTGGCTGTTTTGTGATCTTTTCTTCTTTCTTTCCTTCCTTCCTGTCTTCATTTTAGTGAAGGTGATTTTTCTCTGGTGGTATGTTTTAACTTCTTTTTATTTTTTATGTATCTATGTTGGACTTTCTTTATAGGGCAATGAAAACATTTGAAAATTGATTGTGGAGATTATTGTTCAATTCGGTGAATATACCAAAAGTCATTGAATTGTATATTTTAAATGGGTGAATTGTATGGTATGTGAATTATTTATTAATAATACCATTAAAAATATCAAGAACCTTTGTTTTTCTTCTTTTTCTTTCTTTTTTTTTTTTTTTGGAGACAGAGTGTTGCTGTGTCGCCCAGGCTGGAGTGCAGTGGTGTGATCTCAGCTCACTGCAACCTCCGCCTTCTGGCTTCAAGTGATTCTCCTGCCTCAGCCTCCTGAGTAGCTGGGACTACAGGCACACGCCACCATGCCCAGCTACTTTTTGTATTTTTAGTAGAGACGGGGTTTCACCATATTGGCCAGGCAGGTCTTGAACTCCTGACCTCGTGATCCGCCTGCCTCAGCCTCCCAAAGTGCTGGGATTACAGGCACCCACTACCACCATGCCCAGCTACTTTTTGTATTTTTAGTAGAGACGGGGTTTCACCATATTGGCCAGGCAGGTCTTGAACTCCTGACCTCGTGATCCGCCTGCCTCAGCCTCCCAAAGTGCTGGGATTACAGGCATGAGCCACTGTGCCCGGCTTCTGAAGAACCTTTCATATGTCAAAAGATACCATAAACCATATTAAAGAAAGCCCAGACTTGGATTAATTATATGAAACATATAAAACTGTTAAAGGCTTAGTACCGGAAACACAAAAGGAATTTCTAAACATCACTAAGAAATAGACTTAACACCCTATTAGTAAATTACCAGAGGATTCAGGCAGTTCACTTAAGAATGGGCCTAAATGGCTGGTTAAAAAAATGGAAAGATGCTCTGTTTCACAAAGATACAATTTAAAATAATAGAGATATCATTTCACATCTGTCTTTTTGGACCAAATTAATATGCCTTAGGAAATCAAGTGTCGGCACAAATCTCATGGAATGGAGCAGGCTCCTTCATTTCTGGGGAAGTGTAAACTGGTTGATCTCCTTCGAGAGTGTTCTGACAATATCAGGTTGAAGATGGGCCCTACCCTGTGACCTTGTTGTACTACAGCCACTCTTGTACCTGCTGCAATGCCCTTTGTGGGTGAAACAGTAACAGGAACCCAGCTGGGCCCCTCAGACTGGGATAACTCAACCACAGAACAATTTTTACATATCATCAGTGAAATTCAGTGAACTAGATCAACAGAGATCAACAGAGATGTCAGGAAAACAGAATGCTGAGTGACAATGGCATGGAAAATGTGTTACTGTTGATTTTTAGGGGCTGTTGATGCATCCTTTTGTCTCTAAAATGTAAACGCTGATACAGACTTTTTAAAAAATTGCTTCTTGCTCATGTTGTTGCAGTCTGCTCATATTTATAAGTGCTCATTGTGTGCCAGCTACTGTTCTAGGGGTCAGGGGCCAGGGCTGTAGCCGTGAACAAGACAGGCAAAATGTCTGCTCTCATTGGGCTCATAAATGAGGGATGACAGACAGTAAACAAGTAGGAAAATAATTGTGCTCTTGGTTGATGCTAAACAATATGAAGGAAATAAAGCAGGGGCTGAGGGTGACCAGGGAAGGCGTGGTCTGAGGAGCTGACTGTTAAACAGAGACTTGCATTTTTTTTTTTTTTTTAATTGAGACAGAGTCTCACTGTGTCGCTCAGGCTGGTAGTACAGTGGTGTGATCTTGGCTCACTGCAACCTCTGCCTCCCAGGTTCAAGCAATTCTCCTGCCTTAGCCTCCCGAGTAGCTGGGATTACAGGTGTGCACCACTACATCTGGCTAATTTTTGAATTTTTAATAGAGGCGGGATTTTGCTGTGTTGGCCAGGCTGGTCTTGAACTCCTGACCTCAAGTGATCCACTCGCCTCAGCCTCCCAAAGTGCTGGGATTACAAGTGTGAGCCCCTGCGCCCAGCCATAGACATGCGTTTTAAGAAGGGCAAATGTGAAAATGTTTGGGAAAAGCATCCAGGCAGATGCAAAAGTCTTCAGCTAGATCATGGTCAAAAATGGCAAGAAGCATTAAATACTTAGGAATAAACTTAATAAAAGAAGTGCAAGCTTAACACTGTGAAAACAGAAAACATTGTTGAAATAAAGAAGCCAAATAGACGGAAAGGCATCCGAGGCTCTCGGACTAGCAGACAACATTGTTAAGAGAGCAGTACTCACCAAACCCATCACAGATTCAGTACAATCCCTGTCAGTGTCTCAGCCAATTTCCTTGCAGAAATTGACAAGATGATCCTGAAGAATAGCAAGTCCAGCGTGGCCAAAGCCCAGGAGGGAGAAGGGGAAGTGGATGGCGATGCAGTCAGGGAGATTGGCAGGGCTTCTGAGTCCTGAAAACCCTGTGGGCCATGGCAGGGAGCTATCACCGACTTCTTCTAGGTCTGGTGGAAGCCTTGGGAGCTTTTAAGCAGGGCTGGGATGGCTATGAGCGATATGGCAATGAACAGGACAGAATGTTGAATAAATAGAATTCAGCTTTTCAGTGGCAGGAAATGAGAGCATCCTTAGTTTCTTTCTGTACATGTTGTTGTATATTTGTGTCATATTACTGACCCACCTAAACCTTTTCTTAGGTGATACAGAAGTAACAGTATTTATTATAGAATATTTAGAAGATTGAGGCTGGGTATGGTGACTCACACTTGTAATCCCAGAACTTTGGGAGGCTGAGGCAGGAGGATTGCTTGAGGCCAGGAGTTCAAGACCAGCCTGGGCAACATAGTGAGACCGCATCTCTTTTTTTTCCTTTTTTTTTCTTTTTTTTTGAGACGGAGTTTTGTTCTGTGGCCCAGGCTGGAGTGCAGTGGCATGACCTCGACTCACTGCAAACTCCGCCTCCCGGGTTCACGCCATTCTCCTCCCTCAGCCTCCAGAGTAGCTGGGACTATAGGCGCCTGCCACCATGCCCGGCTAATTTTTTGTATTTTTAGTAGAGATGGGGTTTCACCATGTTAGCCAGGATGGTCTCAATCTCCTGACCTCGTGATCCGCCCACCTTGGCCTCCCAAAGTGCTGGGATTACAGGGTTAGCCACCGTGCCCGGCCGTGAGACCCCATCTCTTAAAAAGTGATAAATTAGCTGGGTATGGTGGTTCACGCCTGTAATCTCAGCACTTTTGGGGGCCAAAGCGGGCAGATTACGAGGTCAGGAGTTCAAGAGTAGCCTGGCCAATATGGTGAAATCCCGTCTCTACTAAAAATACAAAAATTAGCTGGGTGTGGCAGCACACACCTGTAGTCCCAGCTACTTGGGAGGCTGAGGTGGGAGAATCGCTTGAACCCAGGAGGTAGAGATTGCAGCGAGCCAAGACTACACCATTGATCCAGCCTGGGTGACAGAGTGAGTCTCTGTCTCAAAAAAAAAAAAAAAGAATAAATTAGTAGGGCATAGTGATACACACCTTCAGTCCTAGCTACTCAGGAGGCTGAGGTGGGAGGATAGCTCGAGCCTAGGAGTTCAAGGCTGCAGTGAGCTATGATCGCACCACTGCACTCCAGCCTGGGTGACAGAGTGAGTCTCTGTCTCAAAAAAAAAAAAAAAGAATAAATTAGTAGGGCATAGTGATACACACCTTCAGTCCTAGCTACTCAGGAGGCTGAGGTGGGAGGATAGCTCGAGCCTAGGAGTTCAAGGCTGCAGTGAGCTATGATCGCACCACTGCACTCCAGCCTGGGTGACAGAGTGAGAGACCCTGTTTTTTAAAACACACACACACACACACAATATTTAGAAGATTCAAACTGAAAGAGAATATGTATTCAGGATCCTGCCACTTTGAGGTAATGGCAGTTAACATTTAGCGTTTTTTCCTTCTAGTCTTTTGAATGAAGTTATGATGAGACATTTCTCAAATTCAGTAATGAGTGCCCATCCCGCCGAGTTCACCCCCTCAAGACCTCAAAAGAAAAAAAAAGAATCATAGCTTTCCTGTTGGCAAGTCAGTCCTTAAGCCTTCTGATTAATTTCTTTCAGGTGGAGCTGATCAGAATAATGTTCAGCATCAACCCCCTGGAGAACCTGAAGGTGTACATCAGCAGTCGGCCTCCCCTGGTGGTCTTCATGATCAGCGTGAGCGCCATGGCCATAGCTTTTCTGACCCTGGGCTACTTCTTCAAAATCAAGGAGATTAAATCACCAGAAATGGCAGAGGTACAGTATGTTCTGACTTCTCCTGGGCTGGCTGGCCCTATGGAGTGGGACAACACTCTGTGGCTTGTCATATAGCTTTCTTGGGTTTTGGCCTTTCTCTCCTAGTGAGAAAAGTCAGTATTTATTCAGAATTTTCTGTTTTCCATCTCCCCAGGACTCAGCTTTGTTAGGAAATACCTAGATAGGTATTGTTCAATTTAAATGTGCTACCAGTTTCAGGTAGACTATTTCAGCAGTGAAACAGATGCATTTTGGAGAGTACATTTGTAAAATGATCTGTGTCAAAAAGCTGGAGAACTCACCTCAATATTCCATCTCAAATGGGTTCATTGCTGTTTTAGAAAACTGAACATTTGGTATTTTAAAACCACATAATCATCATGGAGTTTTATCAGCTGTACTAATCGTTTTTTTCATGAGATAAGGAATCTTAAAGAAATTCAAAAACAGGATCTAATTACCAAATATTTTTGTTTTTTGAGATGGAGTCTCGTTCTGTCACCCAGTCTGGAGTGCAGTGGCGTCTCAGCTCACTGCAACCCCCACCTCCCGGGGTCAAGCGATTTTCCTGCCTCAGCCTCCTGAGTAGCTGGGATTACAGGTGCCCACCACCACGTCTGGCCAATTGTCTTTTTAGTAGAGATGGGGTTTCGCCGTGTTGGCTAGGCTGGTCTTGAACTCCTGACCTCAGGTGATCCACCCATCTCAGCCTTCCCAAGTGCTGAGATTACCGGCATGAGCCACCACACCCAGCCTAATTCCTGTCTTTTAATAGATTCCTTGGGTGCCTTCTCTTACTCTTTTTCCTTCTTGGGTTTGTTGTTGGGTGGAGGTGGGGGTGGGGGTGAATTTGGAAATAAGGCTAGAGTGGGTCAGCAGGGGTCAGATTACTAAAAGGGTGTGTGTTAAAGGGTGTTCTT
>NW_012113364.1:6093165-6109429 GCF_000951035.1 Colobus angolensis palliatus | reverse complement strand
GGAGGTGGGGGTGGGGGTGGGGCTGGGAGTGCGTGGTTGCCACATTGAGTGTGCCTTGCAATGGAGAGGAGAGTTCTGTTCCATGTAATTGAGATCATAGCTTTCTCTTGTGCTCTAGGGCATTCTAGATCTTAAGTGATCTTGGCAAAAGGAACCGCCTACACATGTGAACTCTTTCTAGCACAGTTCAAGTAACGAGTTTTAGCTATTTCTACCTTGTAATCCTTTCAAAGAGTTTCTTACTAAGAGACATACTGGCTGGCTTAATTCTCCCTCTTTGCTGACCCTGCCTCAATCTTTAAAGGTTGTGAAAACAGGCTGCCCCCACATCAGGGCTGAAAATGAATATTCTACTCAAAACTAAAGCTTTGCAGCCTCCTGCCGTTTCTTTCCTGCAGATCTTGAGTCCATGTTGAGCACTTGGCCAAGGCCAATGGTTACAATGAAGCCTGGATAATTAGCCCTTAATAATCCAAATTAGGCCTGGCATTGGCTTTAGCTGGCTGTTCAACGTGGACTCCAGCTCTGTAGCAACGCGTTGTTGAGATGCTGCAGAACTTTGGTTATGATTAGTTTCGTGATTTTTATTTTCAAATAAGGATCTTAAGTTGTAGGAAAGGCGGTGGTGTATGGGAAACATTTGGGGCTGTGAATCAGAACTTAATGCCGATTCTACCTTGAACTAGAATTGGAGAGTCCCTAATTTGCCCTGGGCCTCAGTTTCTTCATGTCTAGGACTATGAAGGACTGAAACTAGAATGTTCATTTTCAGCCCTAATGTACTAGAATGGTCAGTTGAGTTTGTAGGTGTTAGGGAAATGTAATTTAATAGATCCAGTTGCAGTCTTACTAAATGTCACATACAGTTAAACTGATGCTGTAAGGGTAGACTTACTGGGCTGGTTAAGGGTTGCTCAGATGACTTTTTTTTGTTTTTTTGAGATGGAGTGTCACTCTGACACCCAGGCTGAGGCTGGAGTTCAGTGACGCGATCTTGGCTTACTGTAGCCTCTGCCCCACTTCAAATGATTTTCGTGCCTCAGCCTTCCAAGTAGCTGGGATTACAGGAATGCGCCACCATGCCCAGCTGATATTTTTATTTTAGTAGAGACATGGTTTCACCATGTTGCCTATGCTGGTCTCGAACTCCTGGCCTCAAGTGATCCACCCTGCTTGACCTCCCAAAGTGCTGGGATTACAGGCGTGAGCTACTGTACCTGGCCTCAAGTGGCATTTTTAAATTTTTTTTTTATTTTTGAGACAGAGTCTCACTCTGTTGCCCAGGCTGGAGTGCAGTGGCATGGTCTCCTCTCACTGCAACCTCCACCTCCCAGGTTCAAGCGATTCTCCTGCCTCAGCCTCCCAAGTAGCTGGGATTACAGGCACACACCACCACACCTGGCTGATTATTGTATTTTTAGTAGAAACGTGGTTTCACCATGTTGCTCAGGCTGGTCTTGAACTCCTGACCTCAAATGATCCACCCGCCTTGGCCTCCCAAAGTGCTGGGATTACAGGTGCAAGCCACTGCACCTGGCCCCTTCCTTTTTGAAATTGTTGCTGCTCTAAGGTGTCATCAAAAGTCCATAAGAAGGGGGACAATGTCCCTAATGAGTATTAGTATTCACTGCTGTTTTGTGTTCTGGAGAAAGAGAGCAAGATATATGGAACTGATCTTTTGGGACATTATTTTAAGGTGACTTTATTTAAAAAAAAAAAAAAGAATTGTAATTGCAAAATGAGTTTGCATTAATGCTTTTATTCAAGCTTTCTTTTCCAGTTTGGTTCTGAGGCTAGATCATTTTCTCTATGTGTAATATGCTGGATTTTTTTAAAAGAAGATTTTCTTGAATAAATTGATTTGATTTCACAGTTTATTGAGTATCTTGTGCCAGTGAAGAGTTCATATTTTAGGTTATGAATATAAAAGTGATTAGGAAAGCCACATTGTGCTGCCTGTGAGGAGGTTGGTGGCCGTGTTGTCATGATCTTAAATGACCAGCTCTGAATTGTAGTTTGCTGATGTGCTGTGGTGCCACACCGGGGTCTTACCTGTGTTCCCGCAGCGGGAGGCAGGCGCTGTTCACACTCATTTCTTTTTCTTTCATTTCCCCAAAGGATTGGAATACTTTTCTGCTACGGTTCAATGATTTGGACCTGTGTGTATCAGAGAATGAAACGTTAAAGCATCTCACAAACGACACCACAACTCCGGAAAGCACAATGACCAGCGGGCAGGCCCGAGCTTCCACCCAGTCCCCCCAGGCCCTGGAGGACTCGGGCCCTGTGAATATCTCAGTCGCAATCACCCTAACCCTGGACCCACTGAAACCCTTCGGAGGGTATTCCCGCAACGTCACCCATCTGTACTCAACCATCTTAGGGCATCAGATTGGACTTTCAGGTATGCAGTAGGCACTCTCCATTCAGGCTTCTCAAGCAACCACTGTTACAAAAAGAGGATGCACCGTGTGTGTTTTTACTGACTATATTGTACTAAATTGTAGTCTTGCACGTGTGTCTTTTTTTGTTGAGTTTGAACTACATGAACCATTTCTACACCATCATTACATGGTTAAAGTACCTGGCTTGAAGTAGTTTCTCAAAAGCCTGTAGGAACAAGAAACTGTGAAAAAACTATAAGGCCTGTCTGATATTTACAAACATGTAATTTTTATTCAGGCTTACCCTGTTGGAGTTTTCATTATTTACTACACATCTTCTATTGCTATTAGTTTATAGATTTTTTAATGGCCATTGTTAGTCCAACACTGTGCTAAGCTGCTGGGAAGAACTAGAAAATGACTAAGATGACTGGGCGCAGTGGCTCGTGCATGTAATCCCAACACTTTGGGAGGCCAAGGTGGGTGGATTGCCTCAGCTCAGGAGTTTGAGACCAGCCTCAGCAATGTGGTGAAACCCCGTTACTACTAAAATACAAAAAATTGGCCAGGCGCGGTGGCTCACACCTGTAATACCAGCACTTTGGGAGGCCAAGGTGGGCAGATCACAAGGTCAGGAGTTCGAGACCAGCCTGGCCAATATGGCAAAACCCCATCTCTACTAAAAATATAAAAATTAGGCAGGCATGGTGGCGGGCACCTGTAGTCCCAGCTACTTGGGAGGCTGAGGCAGGAGAATAGCTTGAACCCGGGAGGCAGAGGTTGCAGTGAGCTAAGATCACACCACTGCACTCCAGCCTGGGCAACAGAGAGAGACTCTGTCTCCAAAAAAAAAAAAAAGCCAGGCATGCAGGCATGGTGGTGCACCGCACTTGTAGTCCCAGCTACTCAGGAGGCTAAGGCAGGAGAATTGTTTGAACCCGAGAGGTGGAGGTTGCAGTGAGCTGAGATCACACCACTGCACTGCACTCCAGCCTGCGCGACAGAACGAGACTCCATCTCAAAAAAATAAAAGAAAATGCCTAAGATGGGCCCGGGCGCAGTGGCTCACGCCTATAATCCCAGCACTTTGGGAGGCCGAGGTGGGTGGATCACTTGAGGTCAGGATTTCAAGACTTGTCTGGCCAACGTGGGGAAACCCTATCTCTACTAAATACAAAAAAAATTAGCTGGACATGGTGGCGGGCGCCTGTGATCCCAGCTACTCTGGAGACTGAGGTGGGAGAATCACTTGAACCCTGGATGTGGAGGCTGCAGTGAGCCAAGATCACACCACTGCACTCCAGTCTAGGCAACAAGGCGAGACTTCACCTCAAAAAAAAAAAAAAACCTAAGATGTGGTCTCTTCCTTTTGGAATTTTGGGGTTATGGAAGAGACAAAGATAAACGTGAGTTAATGTTTATCAAGCACTTACAATAGTTCCTGCCACAAAGGAAATGCTATGTAAGTGCTTGATAAGGGATATGAAAAATACATGCTTATAAAACGTGGAGCACTGCCCTGTGACCAGTACTAAACCCATGACAGACTGTAAGTGATGCAGGAGAAGGGCTAGAAGGCAGTGGAAGCTGGAATAATTGGGAAAGGCTTCATATGGGACACCTGGGCCTTGGAAGAATAACCTTTTGTTCTTTGGTTACCAAAAGGCTTTTAAAAAAGTTCTCAGGCTGGGTGCACTGGGTCATGCCTGTAATCCCAGCACATTGAGAGCCTGAGGCAGGAGGATTGAATGAGCTCAGGTGTTGAAGACCAACCTGGGCACATAGCAAACACCTGTCTTTATGAAGAATATAAAAAATTAGCCAGGTGTCGTGGCGTGCACCTGTAGTCCCAGCTACTTTTGAGGCTGAGGTGGGAGGATTGCTTGAACCTGGGAGGTCGAGGCTACAGTGAGCTAAGATTGTACCACTGCACTCCAGCCTGGTCAATAGAGTGAGACCCTGTCTCAAAAAAAAAAAAACAAGAAACAAATAAAAAGTCCTTGAAGGAATTTAAGTGCCCACCAGCCTCCTATTGGCGGTTAGAGGTGAGAATGTTCCCATAATAATCAAGGTATGGGTGACTTCTGGGTTTCCCATGTAGCAGGTGGACCTACTTCTTATGGCATGGCATAAGGACCCCTTCGGGTTTTTTTTTACTTTTTTTAAATTTTTGTTATTTTCAGATGGAGTCTCACTCTGTCACCCAGGTTGGAGTGCGGTGGCACAGTCTTGGCTCACTGCAACCTCTGTCTCCTGGGTTCAGGCGACTCTTCTGCTTCAGACCCCCGAGTAGCTGAGATTACAGGCTCACCCCACCATGCCCAGCTAATTTTATATTTTTAGTGGAGACAGGATTTTACCATGTTGGCCAGGCTGGTCCTGAACTTCTGACTTCAAATGATCCGCCCACCTCAGCCTCCCAAAGTGCTAGGATTACAGGCATGAGCCACCATGCCTGGCTATTCTTTCATTTTAATTTTTAAAATTTATTTTTTGAGACAGTCTTGATCTGTCGCCAGCTAGAGTACAGTAGTGTGATCATAGCTCACTGCAGCCTCAAACTCCTGGGCTCAAGCGATCCTCCCTAGTACCTGGGACCACAGGTGTGCACCAGTATACCTGGCCGATTTTTTAAAGTTTTTTGTAGAGACAGAGTCTTGCTATCACGTTCAGGCTGGTCGTGAATTCCCGGCCTCAAGTAATCCTCCTGCCTCAGCCTTCTAAAGTCAAAGTGCTGGGACTATAGATGTGAACCACTGTGCCTGGCAATACGTTGGTTTTAATTTAAGCTTCATCACTTGCCTTTCTTAACTCTGAAACCCTCTGACCTCTGTTTGTTCATATGTAAAAGGGGGACAACTGCATTTCTTGGTCATGTTCATAGGAGAAGAGTAAATCTTAAGTGAAATAATATGTGTAAAAAATGTTTGAAAATGGCTAGACGGGTGTGCAGAAATGGTGAGGATAATTCACCCAGCCCAAGTTTTTCACCTCTGATCTGCCCAAGGTCTGGTTTGGCATCTCCAGGCCATGACTGGAAAGCGGCCACTTCCTTTGCTGCTTCGTGGCTCTGAGTTGAGCAGGCCTCATGGTCAGGGTCAGGACTGCTCTTGTTCCTCAGATCCTACAAAGGTAGGTTCCTGGGCTGATAGTTGATTCCTGTGTGGGTTTGATTTCAGGGTTTATTTGTATGCCGGAGAATAACAAATACGTGGTTCTTTATAAAAAAAACTATTTCTCTTTCATAGGCAGGGAAGCCCACGAGGAGATAAACATCACCTTCACCCTGCCTACAGCATGGAGCTCAGACGACTGCGCCCTCCACGGTCACTGTGAGCAGGTGGTGTTCACAGCCTGCATGACCCTCACGGCCAGCCCCGGGGTGTTCCCCGTCACTGTGTAAGTGTACCCGGTGCCCGGTGAACACACGTAACAAGCCCCACTTGTCTTGAGTACAGCTGGGCTGCTTCGGCCTTAAATTCTCAGGATGGCTTGCTTCACATTTCTTCATAGAATTACCTCTACTCAGACCTATCTAAAGGATTATTTAATTTGTCTAAAAGATTCTTTAATTTGGAATTCTAAAGATAGAACTTCCACGAATAAAATCAAAAGTTAGTGTCCCCTCGAGGCAGTAAAAGCACCTGGATGTTGCTGGACATTCATAGGCTGTCTTTTCCTGCAGGAGTAGAAGCAGCAAGTTACAGAAAAGAGGCTCACTGTGGCCGGGTGCAGTGACTGAGGCCTGTGATCCCAGCACTGTGGGAGGCTGAGGTGGGAGGATCCCTTGAGCCCCGGAGTTGAAGACCAGCCTGGACAACATATAGGGAGACCCTGTCTCTGTTTAAAAAAAAGAAAAGAGAAAGGAGACTCTCTAAAGATAAAGGTTTTCAACCAGGTGTGGCATCTCATGCCTATAATCTGAGCACTGTGGGAGGCTAAGGTAGGCAGATCACCTGAGGTCAGGAGTTCAAGACCAGCCTGGCCAACATGGTGAAACCCTATCTCTACTAAAAATACAAAACTTAACCAGGCCTGGTGGCACATGTCTGTAATCCCAGCCACTTGGAGGCTAAGGCAGGAGAATCGCTTGAACCTGGGAGGCAGAGGTTGCAGTGAGCCGAGATCGTGCCACTGCACTCCAGCCTGGGTGACAGCAAGACTCTGTCTCAAAAAAGTAAATAAATAAAATAAAACAAAGATAAAGGTTTGTTCATCTCCATTATCCAGAAAGATAGTTTAAAATCGTTGATTTTAGTTTATCTTTATTTTATTTTATTTTATTTTATTTTATTTTTTTGAGACGGAGTCTCGCTCTGTCGCCCAGGCTGGAGTGCATTGGCCGGATCTCAGCTCACTGCAAGCTCCGTCTCCCGGGTTTATGCCATTCTCCTGCCTCAGCCTCCCGAGTAGCTGGGACTACAGGTGCCCGCCATCTCGCCCGGCTAGTTTTTTTTTTTTTTTTTAGTAGAGACGGGGTTTCCCTGTGTTAGCCAGGATGGTCTCGATCTCCTGACCTTGTGATCCGCCCGTCTCGGCCTCCCAAAGTGCTGGGATTACAGGCTTGAGCCACCGCGCCTGGCCGATTTTATTTTTAAATCAAGTATAAATCAAAACTTATTTTCCATTAAAGTTACTAATTTTAAAATGTAACATTTTAAATCATTTCCCATTAAATAATTACTAATTTTAATTTTAACCTACGAATTTGAAAGTTAGTTTTAAAATCAAATATAAATTGAACTTTATTTTCCATTAAACAATTAAGGTTTTTGAAGCTTTTCCTTCAGTGTTTTTGAGCAGCATTCAGTGTTATTGTTTGGCCTTTTAGGTGTTTTTTTTTTTTTTTTTTTTTTCTCTCGAGTCTGTATCTGAGACAATTATCTATAAATAAATAGGTGAAATACATAAGATACAGCCTATTTAAAAGAATTCTGTGGTGAATTCTTTTTAAATAAGAATTATCCTGGGATTTGTCTATTTTAGACATTTGGAAGTTTGTAGGACAAGATCAGATTAAGTTAAACATTACTTTGTGTTACAGTAACTGATATAGAATTTTGTAGGTAAAGTTTCCAGTTGCAACTAAGTGATATGCTTTGGGCTGGGTGCAATGGCTCACGCCTGTAATCCCAACTACTTGAGAGGCTGAGGCAGGAGAATCAGTTCAGCTTGGGAGGTGGAGATTTCAGTGAGCCAAGGTCACACCAGCCTGGGCAACAGAGCGAGACTCTGTCTCAAAAAAAAAAAAGATGATATGGTTTGGCTGTCTCCCCACCCAAATCTTGTTTTGAATTGTAGTTCCCATAATCCCCTTGTGTCATGGGAGGGACCCAGTGGGAGGTAATTGAATCATGGAGGTGGTTACCCCCATGCTGCTGTTCTCATGATAGTGAGTGAGTTCCCATGAGACATGATGGTTTTATAAGGGATTTTCCACCTTTTATTCGGCACTTCTCTTTGCTGCCGCCATGTGAAGAAGGATGTGTTTGCTTCCCCTTCTGCCGCGATTGTAAGTTTCCTGAGGCTTCCCCAACCATGCTGAACTGTGAGTCAATTAAGCCTCTTGCCTTTATAAATTACCCAGTCCCGGATATGTCTTTATTAGCAGCGTGAGAATTGACTAATACACTAAGAGTTTAGCTAATTTGAGAAGATAGGCTTACAAGGAGCTTATGTCCTTTGCATCACATGTGAGAGGACTGTAGGTTGAATTCTGAAGGCAGAAATCCAACACCCAAACTCCTAAACGTCAGGCACCTATTTATTTTTCTGTTATATTTTTATTTTTTTAAAAAGACCCTCAAACTAAAATATAATGATATTTATGTCAAAGAAGCATGAACGTGTAAGTTACATTTTTCCTTTCCACGTGTGTTGCCGTGTTTGGTGTTTTCCCAGCTGCTGTGGGGGTGACACAAGTGAATGACTCAGGTCGCTGAGCACGTGTCTTTCCTCCTCCTCTTCCCCTGCAGACAGCCACCGCACTGTGTTCCTGACACATACAGCAACGCCACGCTCTGGTACAAGATCTTCACAACTGCCAGAGATGCCAACACAAAATACGCGCAAGATTACAATCCTTTCTGGTGTTATAAGGGGGCCATTGGAAAAGTCTATCATGCTTTAAATCCCAAGCTTACAGTGATTGTTCCAGATGTAAGTGAGAAAAATCGTGTGTGTGTGTGTGTACGCGCATTCGTGCATGCATATGCACGTGTGTGTGCATGTGCTGCAACCATTGGTATAGGCCCTGCTGACTTCCCTGAGTAAGCGTCTCCTCTGCCACTTTAGATTTCCAGGTGAGTTGGGACACTAGGCGGAGGAGTGGTGGATGCTTGGAAAAACATGCCACCCATTGGTTAAGAAAAATCTGGTTCTTCTGTTCATTTTCTCTGTTGTTCAGCAGCAGTTGTTTCTTGAGCAACTGCCTAATCCCTGGGGGGTTACAAGGGATCCTTATATGAATATTATCTTAGAGGATGTTCACAGACATTCATAGAAGACTATCTAGTGTCCATGTGAACAAAAAATAGTACTGCTTAGAGTTCTGAAAGGTAGAAGTAAGTAGTAGAAGGAGATGAATCTTCGACTAGAGTGAGGCCTGAATAGGATTTAACTAAACCAAGAGACAAGGAGAAGAAAATACTTATCTATCTCGTCTAGCAGCTGTGTGCTAGCTCAGCTTCCTACTTAGACTTGAGCCCACTTATTTTTTTAGAGACAGGATCTTGCTCTGTCACCCAGATTGGGCTCTAGTGGCACAATCATGGCTCACTGCAGCTTCCGACTCTTGGTCTGAAGCTTCGTGAGTGGCTGGGACTACAGATGCATGTCCCATGCTGGGATAATTTTTAAACTTCTTGTAAAGACAGGGTCTTACTATATTGCCCAGGCTGGTCTTGAACCCCTGGCCTCAAGTGATCCTCCTGCCTTGGCCTCCGAAATTGCTGGGATGACAGATATGAGCCACCGCACCCGGCCCGAGCCCACTTTTTAACATTGCTTTGATATTTTGTAAATGTGTTCCTTTCTGGCAGTGTGTATTAGCTGGATCTCTCTTCTTTTGGTCTGGCCCTTTGTCCTTTTCTTTTTTTCTTTATATTTATTTATTTATTTGAGATGGAGTCACACTCTGTCGTCCAGGCTGGAGTGCAGTGCCCCAATCTCGGTTCACTGCAACCTCTGCCTCCTGGGTTGAAGCAATTCTCCTGACTCAGCCTCCAAAGTAGCTGGGATTACAGGCACCTGCCACCACGCCTGGCTAATTTTTGTATTTTTAGTACAGATGGGGTTTTGCCATGTTGGTCAGGTTGGTGTTGAACTCCTGACCTCAGGTGATCCTCCCACCTCAGCCTCCCAAAGTGCTGGGATTATAGGCATGAGCCATTGCGCCCAGCCTTTGCCCTTTTCTGGGGCTTATTTGTAGGCCAGGATCCTGCAGGAGCCAGCTGTGGAGGTCAGGCTGGATGGTGGGCTGAGGCCCTTCATGCCTGACCAAGGGCACTCCCTGCCTGTGTTTGGGGCTTGGGGGTTGGTAAGGCAATGTGTTGAGAAGACTGAGCTGCCCCGCTATGTTGTAAGTGACCTGCGGGGAGTCCAGGGCTGACCTGAGGCCTGGAGATACTAGAGGGTAAAGGAATGGAAGCATGTCTGGGGTCCCTCTAGTAACTTGCAGGGCCTGGGGATTGACTGCATGTGGGAGGTCAAAGAGCAGTGAATCAAGGATGACCTCAGCATTTTCAGACGTAGAGAAAAGCAGGAGGAGGGAGGCGACCCTGGGGAGAGGTGAGGGGCCGAGGCCTTCCTGGTGGTGGCATAGCCAGTAGTTAGGAATGCAGCCTCAGCTGTCAGCCATGCAGCCTGAGGGCAGTCCCATGACGAGGCTGTGTCCAGAAAGGAGTGGGGCTTAAAGGCGGAGTGTCTGCAGCCTTTGCAGGGGAGAAGCCTGCTGGAGGGGCAGGGTTCAGGCAGTGTGGGGGTGCAGAAGACAGGGCAGAGGACAGCCCTAGGGCTAGGAAAGTGTGGGTGCTCTCCAACAGAGGCTCGGGAGCACCACGTCTTCACTTAATGAGATCCAGCTTTGGTCACTTAGGAGACAAAACGAGAAACCTCCTGTTGCAGCTTAAGAAGAAAAGTTGTGGCAAGTCTGGAGGTTGTCAGTCCTGTCTCTCAAAACCCAGCATTGAAACCTTTCAGTCACTCAGAGCAGATGTTTCTGATTTTTTTCTCTTCTTTATTTAGGATGACCGTTCATTAATAAATTTGCATCTCATGCACACCAGTTACTTCCTCTTTGTGATGGTGATAACGATGTTTTGCTATGCTGTTATCAAGGGCAGACCCAGCAAATTGCGTCAGAGCAATCCTGAATTTTGTCCCGAGAAGGTGAGCTGTGGATGGGGTCCAGGCCAGCATTTTGCCAGAGGTCTCTGTATACAGAATATCCCAGTTATCCTTACTCCATTTATTGTGGGTGGCACCTTTCATCCAAAGAAATGACAGTTATCCCTCAATATCCGAGGAGGATTGGTTCCAGGACCCTGGTGGATACCAAAATTCATGAATGTCCAAATCCCTTCTGTAAAGTGGTACAATATTTGCATATGACCTCTGCACATCCTCTGTAACTTTTTTTTTTTTTTTGAAGATGGAGTCTCGCTCTGTCGCCCAGGCTGGAGTGCAGTGGCACTATCTTGGCTCACTGCAGCCTCCGCCTCCCGGGCTCAAGCAGTTCTCCTACCCCAGCCTCCTGAGTAGCTGAGATTACAGTCGCATGCCACCACGCCCCACTAATTTTTTGCATTTTTAGTAGAGACAGAGTCTCACCATGTTGGCCAGATTGGTCTCAAACTCCTGACCTCAAGTGATCCACCTGCCTTGGCCTCCCAAAGTGCTAGAATTATAGGTGTGAGCCACTGGGCCCAGCTCATCCTCTGTAACTTTAATCTCTAGATTACTTTTTCTTTTTTGAGACAGTTTTGCTCTGTCACCAAGGCTGGAGTGCAGTGGCATGATCTCGGTTTACTACAACCTCTGCCTCCTGGGCTCAAGTGATTCTCCTGCCTCAGCCTTGAGAGTAGCTGGGATTACAGGCGTACGCCACCACACTCAGCTAATTTTTGTATTTTTAGTAGAGACAGGGTTTCACCATGTTGGCCAAGGTAGTCTCTAACTGCTGATGTCAAGTGATCCACCTGCCTTGGCCTCCCACAGTGCTGGGATCACAGGCGTGAGCCACTGTGCCCAGCTTCTGTGTTACTTATAATACCTAATACAATGTAAATACTATGTAAATAGTTGTTACAGTGTATTTTAAAAACTTGTATTATTTTTATTGTTGCATTCATATGTATTGGTTTTTTTCTTTTGAGTATTTTTGCTGTTTTTAATTTTTTTTTTTTTTTTTTTTTTTTTTTACAGGGTCTCGCTTTTTCGTCCAGGCTGGAGTGGTGTGGTGCAATCATAGCTCATAACACAATCATAGCTCACTGCAGCCTTGAACTCCCAGGTTCAGGTGATCCTCAGCCTCCTGAGTAGCTGGGACCACAGGCATGCATCACCACACCTGCTTAATTTTTGTATTTTTTGAAAAGATGGAGTTTCGCCACGTTGCCCAGACTGGTCTTGAATTCCTGGGCTCAAGTGATCCACCCACCTTGACCTCTCAAAGATTACAGGTGATTACAGGTGTGAGCCACCATGCCCAGCCCTCTTTTGTGTATTTTTGGTTGAATCTGTGGATATGAAACCCACAATTACAGAAGGCCAACTGTAGTTTCTGTCTTCATTAGAAGTGTCTTTACCCTCAACCTATATTATGGTGTTGGATTTTTAATCATATACCCAAACCCCCATCACCATTATAGGGAGTGACTTGGCAGTTGTTCTCAAGTCTCCACTGGAGCACTACTGACCCTGTGTAGCTGCCTCCTCTGTAGTTCCATCAGCATAAGAAGTCTTCTAACAGAATGCTTATCAAGGTTTAAAGACAGTTACCTCAGCTGGGTACACCTGTAATCCCAGGACTTTTGGGAGACTGAGGCAGGAGGATCACTTGAGCCTAGGAGTTCAAGACCAGCTTGGGCAATATGGTGAGACCCCATCTCTACTAAAAGTTAAAAAATTAGCCACATGTAATGGTGCATGCCTGTATTCCAAGCTACTGGGGAGGTTGAGGTAGGAGGATTGCTTGAGCCTAGGAGTTGGAAACTGTAGTAACCTATGAGTGTACCACTGCACTCCAGCCTGGACAACAGAGTGAGACTGTGTCTCAAAAAAACAAAAACCAGTTAATTCTGTCTCCGCACAGTGGTTCCAGATGGGCTGCATCTTGCAGGAGACTTTGAGATTTCTAGTAATTTCTTCTTAGGTGAGATTTTCTTCTTAGGGATTTAGTAACTTCACTGCCTGGTTGATATGTGCAATCAGTGTGGTGTCCTGGTCTTTGGGTAGGGGCTGAGTTAACCTGGGCTTCCCTTTTTGACTGATTTCCCTGGCTTGGTGTCTTCCAGGTGGCTTTGGCTGAAGCCTAATTCCACAGCTCCTTGTTTTCTGAGAGAGACTGAGAGAACCATAATCCTTGCCTGCTGAACCCAGCCTGGGCCTGGACGCTCTGTGAATACATTATCTTGCGATGTTGGGTTATTCCAGCCAAAGACATTTCAAGTGCCTGTAACTGATTTGTACATATTTATAAAAATCTATTCAGAAATTGGTCCAATAATGCACGTGCTTTGCCCTGGGTGCAGCCAGAGCCCTTCAGTCCCACCCTGGACTTGAGGACCTACCTGATGGGATGTTTCCACATGTCTCTAGAGAAGGATTTCCTGGATCTAGCTGCGTTGGAGCTGGTCATGACGATGTTTTCACTAAGGTCATGGGCGCATTGCGTCACTGGTGGGGTTGAAGTTTGGTTTGGTTCTTGTTTCGGCCCAGTATGTAGAGAACGTTTGAAACAGTCTGCACCTTTGATACAGTATTGCATTTCCAAAGCCACCAATCCATTTTGTGGATTTTATGTGTCTGTGGCTTAATAATCGTAGTAACAACAATAATACCTTTTTCTCCATTTTGCTTGCAGGAAACATACCTAAGTTTTTTTTGTTTGTTTGTTTTTTGTTTTTTTGTTTTTTTCCTTTATAAAGAAAAAATAAAATAGTCTCATTTTAATACTACTCTAGTTAGGACAGACTTGTGCTTTTATCCTGAGTAAAATGTTAAGTATTTAAGTCACGTACATGATAAAAATCTAAGTTTCATTTTCCACATGGATGACCAGGAACCTGGTCTTGTTGGAGTTGGCACAGAAGGTTCTACTGTCTTCTCGGCCGCTCTTGTCCCTCCCTTCTGTTGTCAGAGTTAAAGCAGCCTCTTCACTCAAAAGGGCTTCAAAATGTAAGTGGCTCTAGAGTTAGAGTGACCGTTTGCTGTTCTGCTTTCTGGAATGCAGATGACAGTATGGAAAGAAAGAATAATTATTTGGTCTAATAGGAAAGGATTTCTTTCTTTCTTTCTTTCTTTCTTTCTTTCTTTCTTTCTTTCTTTCTTTCTTTCTTTCTTTCTAAGAGTGGGTGGATTTCTCCTTTTTTTTTTTTTGCTTTTTATGTGACTAACATATCTTCAGAAGGAAAATGGCAACTAGTACATCAGGAAGATTATGAAAACAGTGCCTGTGAAGTTTGAAGGAATGCAATTCTAATTTGCCATTTATCAGAAAAATACCAAAAGCATTTTTCTTGTAACTTTTTTCTTTTCTTTTTTCTTTTTTTTTGAGACAGGGTCTTGCTCTGTCCCTCAGGCTGGAGCATAGCTCAGTGCAGCCTCCAACTCCTGGGCTCAAGCAATCCTCCCACTTTAGCCTCCTGAGTAGCTGGGACTACAGGCGTGTGCCACCACGCCTGGCTAGTTTTTAAATTTTTTTGTAGAGACGGGGTCTCCCTCTGTTGCCCAGGCTGGTCTGGAACTCCTAGCTTCAAATGATCCTCTCACCTTGGCCTTCCCAAATCCTGGGATTCCAGGTGTCAGCCACCACACTCGGCCCTCTTATAACGTTTTGTTTGATTGTCTAGTTCTTTTGTCTCTTTTTCCTTCTAATCGTTATTCATTTAAGCAAAATTGTACATTCTCTTTTTCAGTCCTTTCATGTTGTATTCTTACTGTTTTTCTTAATAACTTTTTGCCTTAATAGCTCATTGTCCCAGGCCATGTTATAACAGAAGGGTACTGAAAACCTTGGACATGACCAGGAGTACTTCCTTTCCTTCACTCTAGGTTTGTAGTCTGTTTTAAATTAGGATTAGTTCCTGCATTCTGAAATACATTGGCTTAGAACATTTTATCCCAGGCATTTTTGAATGGAAAACAGTTGCGGGCTTTTATTGAAGATTGTTAAAATCATCACCATAGTAACTTGATATGTTAGTATTCCTGTTTTTCCTTTTCGTATGTTTCAAGCGCAGTAATCATACTTGTCTATCCAGTTTCTTTGTATGATACGAGTTGCTTACACGATGCATGGCTCACTTATTAATTTAGTTTTCTCCTTAGAGACTTTGAGACCCTTAGGACACAAGATTGAGAAAGAGCCCTGTGGTTTGGCTCTAGAAACGCTGTTATCATTAGGACCATCAGATTTTAGATTAAGCTGCTATTGAATTAATAAAATCCCAATGAAGCAGAGTTATAGGGATAGATTTATAGCTGGCAGAGTGGTATCAAAGGAGAAAGACGGTGAAAAAGCCAATTTCACTGGTTCGTTCAGTCCAGCTCATTGCTAATATTAGTTACCCTTGTTTTAATGACAGTGTGGCTGGAATCTGTAGCCAGGGGAGGGGCGACACCGTTAGATGTGAGGAAAGGAAGTGCCAAAAATGCCTGGACAGATGGCTTGTCCTGAGCCCAGGACACACACTTTAAAATCCCAGCATTCACCTAAGCAAGTACTTCTCAAAGATCTTACAGAAACACAGAGTCAATCAGTTTTATAAAGGAAGGCTGCAGGGAGAGAGGAGGCCTGGGGGCCTGGGTGAAGAAGCCTAGGACCTGAAGAGACTCCAGCGAGTCTCAGGAAGCCTAGGGGACCAGTCACCATCTGAGCACTTCCCAGGCTCAATGCTCAGCCGGAGTTTGCTGGTGGACCTCAGGTTTTGAAGTGTGCGACAGACAGGGTGCTCTTGCTGTTCAGGGCGGCCCCATGCAGGAGCACTAGCTCACCCTCAGGCATCTCGGACTGGAGGGCCAGCAGAAGGTCAGCAACTTACTCTTAAAATGATTGTTTCAGATCATATTGATCTCTTTCCTTTTTCCTTTTGTCCTTTCACTGTATGACTTGAATCAGTTTTGATTCTATTTGTAAGTGTTTCTTGTCATGAGGCACCTGCCATGTCTGTTGCGTTTTCCTCGGCAGCGTGTAGGGCTTCAGCTTCCTGGGTTTTCACCCCTCCTGCAGGCACTGTGGGGTCCTGAGGGCCAGCGGGTCCATTTCACCTCTTGCTGCATGATGGTCAGTAGCTGATCTGTTACGGCATTCACTTCCAGATTAATTTTCCGTGTTTGAAGTATGTGCATATGTGCTTTACAGAATAAAACATCTGAATTTATTTGCTCTGCGTCTTCTTCCTCCAACTGGATGGTGTTTTGTTTTGGTTTGGTTTTTATTTTTGTTTTTTGAGACGGAGTCTGCTCTGTCGCCCAGGCTGGAGTGCAGTGGCGCAATCTCGGCTCACTGCAAGCTCCGCCTCCCGAGTTCATGCCATTCTTCTCCCTCAGCCTCCCGAGTAGCTAGGACTACAGGTGCCTGCCACCATGCCCGGCTAATTTTTTGTATTTTTAGTAGAGACGGGGTTTCACCGTGTTAACCAGGATGGGCTCGATCTCCT
>NW_012113364.1:6084992-6093115 GCF_000951035.1 Colobus angolensis palliatus | reverse complement strand
GGGGTTTCACCGTGTTAACCAGGATGGGCTCGATCTCCTGACCTTGTGATCCGCCCGCCTCAGCCTCCCAAAGTGCTGGGATTACAGGCTTGAGCCACTGCGCCCAGCCCGGATGGGTGTTTTCTAAGGGAAGAACATGTACGGTCAGCAGCTGAGGGTTTTTTGCAAGCTGCTCCTTTGAAATGTCACCTGTCATTTGGATAAGGGGTGGTCATTGTTCCGATGAAGGCAGCCTCACCAAGCACATGCGTCTTCCCCCTGAGGGTACAAAACCTCCTGTAGCTTGTTAGACCAACAAGTGCTTGCAGGCCTGACCCTAATCCTGCCCCAAGGAAGTAAATAATAAATACAGACCAGCAGGGAGCATTGAATAGACGTAGGAGTTCCAGGACACCCTTCTGGTGACATAAGCCCTCAATGTGCACTAAGCCTGTATGCCCAACCGCAGGTGCCCCACCCACTCTGTGGTCTGTTGCAGAGCTCCGGCCTGCTCTAGACCTCCTTTGGCAAGACAGGGCATCCTCCAGTTTCCATAACTAAAAGGAGATTAGTGTTCACTAATGCAAATCCTTCCCCTTTCCAGCTGCCAGAGGCTCCATGCTCCTCCCCCTCCCTCCCCAGCAAGTGCTGGGGTCGCGAGGTCATTCTCCTGGTTGAGGAAGGTGATACTCAGTGAGCTCTTTGTTCCTTCCACCTCCACCTCTCCCTGCCTCCTGCCTGTAACAGGCAAACTGCTTGGAGCATGGTGTTATTGCCTGTGCTCTCTCCTTGGACTCATGGATTCAATGTGTGTGTGGTGATTCACCTCCCATCTCAGTACAGAATATGCCTTGGAGAAGAAGAGCTCACGTCTCTCTGCTGTCTTAGCCTGGTAAAACCTGATACATGCCAGGTTCTCAAGTCAGATCAGTGGTTTTGCTTTAAAACCATTTCATTTTCCCGGTGGGCCCCCTGTGCTTCCAGTTCCCTCAGACTCAGATGTGCAAGGATTCTCCCAAAAGTGGAATGAACGCACAGATTGTAGCACTCCAGAGTCTACTCAAGGTTATTGTGAACTTACTTGCTGTCTCGAAGAAACATATCCTTGCCTGGAGTTCGAGACCAGACTGGCCAACATAGTGAAACCCCGTCTCTACTGATGAAAATATAAAAATTAGCTGGGCATGGTGGCAGGCGCCTGTAGTCCCAGCTACTCGGGAGGCTGAGGCAGGAGAATCACTTGAACCCAGGAGGCAGAGGTTGCAGTGAGCTGAGATCGCGCCACTGCACCCCAGCCTGGGAAACAGAGCAACTTTGTCTCAAAAAAGTAAAATGAGTGTATCCCTACCCATTTGAGAGGCCACATTCTTTCCACCTATGAAGACCACGCACACTTCACATATCACGCTAGTTGTTGATGATGGGGGAACTAGGGTGGTTTGAAAAATTGCAGGAAGAGGCTGGCCGTGGTGCTCACACCTGGAGTCCCAGCACTTGGGGAGGCCAAGGCGGGAGGATCGCTTGAGCTAAGGAGTTTGAGACCACCGTGGGCAACCCCGGCTCTGCGAAAAATACAAAAATTAGCCAGGCATAGTGGTGGCACGTGACTATAGTCCCAGCTACTTGGGAGGCTGAAGTGGGAGGATCACTTGAACCTGGGAAGTCAAGGCTGCACTGAGTTATGATCATACTCCGGCACTCGAGTCTCCTGGGCGACAGGGTGAGACCCTGTCTCAAAAAAAAAAAAAAAAAAAAAAAATTGCTAGAAGACTTGGCAGTAAATCATGCTACATCCAAGGGGAAAGAAGCAGGGGTTGAGTTTTGCTGTTGACATTCAGCCTCTTTTCTCCAAATTCTTTTTTCTTTTCTCTCTCTCTCTCTCTCTCCTGACGGGCGGATCACGAGGTCAGGAGATCGAGACCATCCTGGCTAATACGGTGAAACCCCGTCTCTACTAAAAATACAAAAAACTAGCCGGGCTAGGTGGTGGGGGCCTGTAGTCCCAGCTACTCAGGAGCCTGAGGCAGGAGAATGGCGTGAGCCCAGGAGGCAGAGCTTGCAGTGAGCTGAGATCCGGCCACTGCACTCTAGCCTGGGCGACAGAGCGAGACTCCGTCTCAAAAAAAAAAAAAAAAAAATTTGGGCCAGGTGCGGTGGCTCATGCCTGTAATCCCAGCACTTTCAGAGGCCGAGGTAGGTGGATCGCGAGGTCAAGAGATTGAGACCATCCTGGCCAACATGGTGAAACCCCATCTCTACTAAAAATACAAAAATTAGCTGGGTGATGGTGCACGCCTGTAGTCACAGCTACTCTGGAGGCTGAGGCAGGAGAATCACTTGAGCCCGGGAGGTGAAGACTGCAGTGAGCCGAGATCACGCCACTGCACTCCAGCCTGGCAACAGAGCAAGACTCTGTCTCAAAAAAAAAAAATCAAAAGATATCATCCCAGCTTGAGCAACATAGCAAGACCCTGTCTCCACAAAAAAATACAAAAATTAACCGGGTGTGGTGGCATACACCTGTAGTCCCAGCTACTTGGAGGCTGAAGTGGGAGGATCGCTTGAGGCCAGCAGTTTGAAGCTACAGTGAGCTATCTTTTTGGCACCAGGGACTGGTTTTGTGGAAGACACTTTTTCCATGGATGGGGGCTAGTAGGGGATGGTTTTGGGATGAAATTGTTCCACCTAGATCATCAGGCATTAGATTCTCATAAGGACCACACAACCTAGATCCCTCCAATGTGCAGTTCACAATAGGTGCTCTTATGAGAACCTAATGCTGCCAGTGATCTGACAGGGGGTGGAGCTCAGGTGGGAATGCGATCAATGGGAAGTGGCTGTAAATACAGGTGCAGCTTCACTGGCTCACCTGCTGCTCACCACCTGCTGTGCAGCCTGGGCATTGGAGACCACTGAGCTATGATCACCCCACTGCACCCAAGGCTGGGTGACAGAGCAAGACCCTGTCCCAAAAAGTAAAAAAGACCGGGCGCAGTGGCTCACGCCTGTAAACCCAACACTTTGGGAGGCCGAGTTTGGTGGATCATCTGAGGTCGGGAGTTTGAGACCAGCCTGGCCAACATGGTGAAAATCTGTCTCTACCAAAAATACAAAAAATAGCCAGGTGTGGTGGGGCACGCCTGTAATCCCAGCTACTCGGGAGGCTGAGGCAAGAGAACTGCTTGAGTCCGGGAGGCAGAGATCATTCTTGTCTCCCAAGCTGGAGTGCAGTGGCACGATCTCAGCTCCCTGCAACCTCTGCCTCCCCGGTTCAGGCAATTCTTCCGCCTCAGCTTCCCGAGTAGCTGGGATTACAGCACCTGCCACCACGCATGGCTATATATATATTTTTTTTTTTTTGTATTTTTAGTAGAGTCGGGGTTTCATCATGTTGGCCAGGATGGTCTTGAACTCCTGACCTCAGGTGATCCACCTGCCTTAGCCTCCCAAAGTGCTGGGATTACAGGCGTGAGCCTCTGCGCCCGGCCCCAAAGTACACTTTGCTTCAATTTAGTTTTATTGCTGGAAAATGCAACGTATGTTAAGACTGTGCAAAAAATCCTTTCTGCAAAATAGAGTTCGGTTCAGGGCTCAAATGAGGATGAACATTTTTCATCTGTGTGAATGTCGAATAAGACGCTGGAGTCCCGTGGAACTTGAGATGGATCTTTGCAGAGTCTGTGTCTGTAACCCAGGAGTGGGTTGCTATTATTAATACTATTTTTTAGATAGAGCCTCACTCTGTTGCCCAGGCTGGAGTACAGTGGCATGATCATAGCTCACTGCAGCCTCAATCTCCCCAGCTAAAGTGATCCTCCTGCCCCAGCCTCCCGAGTAGCTGGAACCACAGGCGTGCACAACCACGCCCAGCTAGTTTGTTTTCTTTGTGTGTATGTGTGTGTGTGTGTTGCTATGTTGCCTAGGCTGATCCTGAACTTCCGGGCTCAAGCAATCCACCTCCCTCAGCCTCCCGAAGTGTTGGGATTACAGGCGTGAGACACTGCACCTGGCCACAGGTTGCTATTATATTATTGTGATGATCAGAAAACCCCCAAATTTCCAAAGTGACCTCAAGGGGGTGGCATCACCCACCACCGTTCTAGCATCCTGCCCAAGACAGAGCAGTTCCTCATTGCCTCAGCCTTTGACTTTCGACCCACCCTGGGCACTTAGGGCAGCTATCATTCCCTGCCCCCGTGGGCCAGGTCCACCAGCCTAAGGGCTGTGCCTCTTCCTCAGGATTGACCTGACTGCCCTGCACCTCAAGATGCTGATGGCGGCTGAGGAGGGACTGGTCTCTTCCTAGCCCTCCTGGAGGGAGAGGGAATGAATCCAGAGGATGGACCTGCCCCAAAGATGTCCATTTGACACTCAAGAAGCCCAGGGTCAGGCGTGGTGGCTTCCGCCTATAATCCTAGCACTTTGGGAGGCCAAGGCAGGAGGATCACTTGAGGCCAGGAGTTCAAGACCAGCCTGGCCAACATGGGAAAACCCCATATTTACAAAAAATGCAAAAATTAGCCAGGTGTGATGGCACATGCCTGTAATCCCAGCTACTTGGGAAGCTGAGGCAGGAGAATCGCTTGAATCCAGTAGGCAGAGGTTGCAGTGAGCTGAGATCATGCCACTGCATTCCAGCCTGGGCCACAGAGCAAGACCCCGCCTCAAAAGAAACAAAAAAAAAAAAAAAAGGAAGCCCAGGTTCCACCCAGGCAGCCATTGATGCTGGGAGACAAATGGTATACTTCTCTTATTTCCATCTTGTTTACTGCATGCATCCCTGCCCCCCCACCACACACACACACACACACACCCCCACACACACACATACACATACACACACACAAATCACAGAATGCCATGGGAACTAGAAGAGGGAGTAACTGATTGTAACCACTGTCATGTACATTTTTGTCACACTTAGATACATAATGATAGCCTATACTCTGGGGTATAAGAAATGCCACCCACAAAGTTGGTGAAACAACACAGCCGTGCCGTGGATTGGATGAGATGTGCGACCTGTGTTGGATGATTCACGAGTGGCGTGAATTGGAAAGAATAAGCCAAAAATACACAGTGGGAAACCAATGGCCAGAAGTGTGTGATATCTAGAGGATGTGGGATATGCAACTTTTAGTGACAGCGACATTAGAGATCTTGGCCTGGGTTGGATTCTGGAAAAATGAGAGATGTCAAAAGTCTAAGCAAAGCAAGCCAGGCAAAGAAAATCCTGGAGGTGGGTCTGGCCAGGATCTGAGTGTCAGCAACAAATGGATGAAGTATTTATGTGCCTGTGTGAGTGTGTGTGTGTGTGCATGTGAACGCGTATGTGTTTCTTAGCTGGGACCTTCCAGAGTACATCTTCGGGTAATTTTTCTTTTTCTTTTTCTTTTTTTTAGGGACAGGGACTTGCTCTGTCACCCAGGCTGGAGTGTAGTGGTGTGATCATAGCCCACTGCAGCCTCAAACTCCAGGCCTCAAGTGATCCTCTCGCCTTAGCCTCCCAAAACACAGGGATTATAGCTGTGAGCCACTCCACCCAGCCCATTTTCATGTGTCCCATTTATTTGATTTTATAATTTTTATTTTACAGATGGGGTCTTGCTATGTTAGCCAGGTTGGTCTTGAACTCCTGGTTCCAAGCAATCTTCCTGCCTTGGCCTCCCAGACCACTGGGATTGTAAGTGTGAGCCACTATGCCCGGACCATCTTCGTGTATCTTTTCTTTTTTTGAGACAGAGCCTCACTCTGTCACCCAGGCTGGAGTGCAGTGGCGTGATCTCAGCTCACTGCAACCTCCACCTTCCGGGTTCAAGTGATTCTCCTGCCTCAGCCTCCCAAGTAGCTGGGATTACAAGTGTGTGCCACCATGCCCAGCTACTTTCTGTATTTTTAGTAGAGACACGGTTTCACCACGTTGTCCAGGCTGCTCTCAAACTCCTGACCTCAGGTGATTTGCCTGCCTCGGCCTCCCAAAGTGCTGGGATTACAGGCGTGAGCCTCTTCTTTTTTTGAGACGCTGGCTTTTTCTTTTTTTGAAACAAGGTGTTAGTCACTCAGGCTGGAGTGCAGTGGGTCAGTCATAGCTCACTGTAGCCTTGATCTGCTGAGCTCAAGTGATCCTCCTGCCTCAGTCTCCCAAGTAACTGGGACTACAGGTGAGTGTCACCACACCTGGCTTTTTAAAAAAATTTTTTAGAAACAGGGTCTCGTGATGTCACCCATGCTGGCCTTGAAGTCCTGGGCTCAAGTGATCCTCCTGCCTCAGCCTCCCAAAGTGCTGGGATTACAGGCATGAGCCACTGTGCCCACCCCATCTTTGTGTATCTTAAGCCCCAATTCTATAAACCTGAAAAATGCATACCTTATTTAGAGCAAATGATGGTGCTTTTCTCCTTGGTAGCCAGTTCCTGGTTTACTAACGTCTGAGTCATGGACAGGGAGTGGCTTACTGGGAGGCAGGATAACCTGTGCTTAGCAGGTTGGGTTTAGGATTAGGAGCTGGCTTGCCTTGGTTCAAAATCTGGCACTGACGCTTCTTTGGGTAGTTTTGGACAAATTTCTTTTTTAAAAAAATAGATTTGCGGGTCTCACTGTGTTACCCAGGCTGGTCTCAAACTCCTGGGTTCAAATGATCCTCCTGCCTCCACCTCTCTAAATGGTGGAATTACAGGCGTGAGCCACCACCCCCCGCCACAAATTTTTCTTCTTCTTTTTTTTTTTTTTTTTTGAGACAGAGTTTCGCTCGTTGCCCAGGCTAGAGTACAATGGCATGGTCTCGGCTCACTACAATCTCTGCCTTCCAGGTTCAAGCATTCTCCTGCCTCAGCCTCCCAAGAGGCTAGGATTACAGGCGCCTGCCACCATGCCCGGCTAATTTTTGTACTTTCAGTAGAGAAGGGGTTTCACCATATTGGCCAGGCCGGTCTCGTGACCTCACGTGATCCAACCACCTCGGCCTACCAAAGTGCTGGGACTACAGGAGTGAGCCACCATGCCCAGCTGCAAATTTCATTTGTACTCCGTATGCCTCCATTTCGTCATCTGTAAAAATAGGGATAATAATAGCACTTACTACCTAGTGTTCTTGTGAAGATTAAATGAATTAAGATACGTGAAGCCCGTGGATGGTCATTGTTTTCTGTAATTGGAGGAAGGGTGGTTAGAGTCAGCTTGCCCACCTCACACTCAGTCCATGTAGGGAATCAGGTGTGTGCGTGGGACAGTTTTTGCAAGTGAAAACTGCAAAACAGTTTGACAGAGGCAGGAACAGAGCTGTGTTTACAAGCCCTGCCCCTGTCCTATTCAGGCCCTTCCTACCTCAGTCCTGTGATACTGGAGGAGGGCAGGTGCTGGGTAGAGAAAGGCGAGTCCCTGCTAGGGCTGCATCCCCATGGACCTAGGTGAGAACAGGCACTTCTGCTTTCATGCCCAAATGTTGCATTTTCCACTTCTTATGACTTTCCTGCTGAAGGATGCAGAGGGCTTGGAGCTCACCCAGCTGCAGTTTCGAGCCCCCATTGGTAATACCAGTACCTTGGAGTTAGGGCAGGGGAGTGAGGTCGTGGCTGTCCAGCCCTGCCAGAGGTTGCAGGGAGCAGTCAGCTAGTTACGTATTGAGTTCTGGTCCTGTAAGGCCAGCCCAAAGCTGCAGGAACCTGGCTGGAGCCAGGTGTAGAGGGTGTTTGGGACTGGCCAGCCCTGTGGCAGTCTTGGGCTGGCACAATGGCATGAGTACAAACATGGCATCTGTATCAGTCCATTCTTGCATTGCTATAAAGAGCTACCCGAGACTGAGTAAATTATAAAGAAAAGAAGCTAAATTGGTTCACGGTTCCACAGGCTGTACAGGAAACATGGCTGGGGAGGCCTCAGGAAACTTACAATCATGGCGGAAGGTGAAGAGGAAGGAGGCGCGTCTACATGGCCGGAGCAGGAGGAAGAGAGTGAAGGGGGAGGTGCCACATACATTTTTTGGTTTTGTTTTGAGATGGAGTCTCACTCTATTGCCCAGGCTGGAGTGCAATGGCAAGATCTCGGCTCACTGTAACCTCCACTTCCCAGGTTCAAGTGATTCTCCTGCCTCAGCCTCCCAAGTAGCTGGGATTATAGGCGTGCACCACCACGCCCAGCTAATTTTT
>NW_012113364.1:6080856-6084037 GCF_000951035.1 Colobus angolensis palliatus | reverse complement strand
TTTATTTAAGAGACAGGGTCTCACTCTATTACCCAGGCTGGTCTTGAACTCCTGGACTCAAGTGATCTTCCTGCCTTGGCCTCTCAAAGTGTTTGGATTATAGATGTGAGCCAGTGGAGCCAGCCATCTTCAAAGGCAATTTGGTTACCATTTTCTTGCCAAACTTTTCAGTCAGAGCAAGTAATCTGTGTTTTCCCAGCCTTCAGGTTAGTAGACTCGAGTGGAGACTGGGCCATGTTCCAGGGAGCCACCCCAGGCCTTTTGACCTGGAACACACAGTTGATTACCACAGCCCAGGGCAATAGAGAACTCACTCCTGTGACTTGAAATGGTAACTTTAATGGTGCTGGACATTGCCCTAAGTATGTATGCACGTTATCTCACTTAGCTCTTCACCAGTGGATGAAGTATCTATAAGCAGCCTCCTTCCACAAATACATTGAAGTTTAGTGAGATTAGATAAATTGCTCACATGTCTTAGCAAAGGCTTTCTGGTATGAGTTAAACGAACTTGAGCTGAATCTTTTGCAAAGACAAAGACAAAATTCTAAACTTCTTAGACAATCATATCTTCTTAGCAAAGGTTATTCGTTTTGTGTGGTTGCATAAGAGTCTCTCTGTCTCTCTCTCTCTCTTTCTTCCCCCTTGTGTTGAGAGACAGAGGTTCTAGAGAAGGAATGGAAGAATCGTGGGCTGGGCAGACACCCTAAAATGTGCCTGCTGCATACCAACTTTACACAAGTAGTAAGATTTAAATTCCTGTCTTTCCAAATCTGTTTCAAATAGACTCTGGACTGGTTGGCCGCGGTGGCTCACACCTGCAATCCCAGCAGTTTGGGAGGCTGAGGTGGGCACATCACTTTAGGTCAGGAGTTTGAGACCAGCCTGCGCAACATGGTGAAACACCGTCTCTACTAAAAACACAAAAATCAGCCGGGTGTGGTGGCGGGCGCCTGTAATCCCAGCTACTCAGGAGGCTGAGGCGGGAGAATCACTTGAACCTGGGAGACGGAGCTTGCAGTGAGCATAGATCACACCACTGCACTCCAGCCTGGGCGACAGAGCGAGACTACTCCAGCCTGGCCAACAGGGCAAGACTCTGTCTCAGAAAAAAAAACCAAAAAAACAAAACACTAAGCAGGCCAGGCACAGTGACTCACGCCTGGAATCCCAGCACTTTGGGAGGCTGAGGTGGGCGGATCACCTGAGGTCAGGAGTTTGAGACCAGTCTGACCAAATTGAGAAACCCTGTCTCTACTGAAAATACAAAATTAGCCAGGCGTGGTGGCGTGGGCCTGTAATCTCAGCTACTCAGGAGGCTGAGACAGGAGAATCATTCGAACCCGGGAGGCAGAGGTTGTGGTGAGCCAAGATGGCACCGCTGCACTCCAGCATGGGCAACAGGAGTGAAACTCTGTCTCAAAAACAAACGAACAAACACCTCTGGGCTATTCCCACTTCCATAATGCTGTAAAACAAATCTGTCTGATACTTTCTTTTAAGTCTCTGTCAGCCTCTCAAGAGGCCATCACATCGATGGCCACAGCCCTCTGAAACACCTCAGCTCACCAAAAGGACCACCAGGGTTTGAGAAAATCTGTGGCAGGTCTTCCTGGGCTGAGTCTTATGTGCGTTTATCTCTTGGCATTTCTGTTGTGTTCCTCCCTACACTCCCAGCTCTAAACTGTCTAAATGTCTGTTCTTACCTGTGATCTACAAACTAGAATAGTGAATCTGAAATTTTAGCGTGCATCAGAGTCACTTGGAGAGTTTATTTAACATTTTCCTTTTTGTTGTTGTTGTTGCTGTTGAGTCAGAGTCCTGCTCTGTCACCCAGGCTGGAGTGCAATGGCACGATCTCGGCTCACTGCAACCCCCACCTCCCGGGTTCAAGCAATTCTCCTGCCTCAGCCTCATGAGTAGCTGTGATTACTGGCGTGTGCCACCACGCCTGGCTAATTTTTGTATTTATAGTAGAGATGGTATTCCGCCATGTTAGCCAGGCTGGACTCGAACTCTTGACCTCAGGTTATCCTCCTGCCTCGGCCTCTCAAAGTGCTGGGATTACAGGCGTCAGCCACCGCGCCTGGCCAAGATTTTGCATTTTTAACAAGTTCTTGTTACCTATGCAATGGATGAATTCAGTCACTTGGTGGATGACGGCCCAATGACCACAACGAAGGAGAATTTATCTAGAGGATTTTATTATTACTTGCAAGAAAAACTCTGGGAACAGCTCCCAAAATAGTGCCACTTGGAGGATGGGGCTGGGTTGGCTTTTATAAGCCTAGGGTAATGATTCATGATATGATTGGCTCTCGTAGTCAGGTGATGCCAGGAGGTGTGATCTGACTGGATGCTGCAATGGGGGTGATGCCAGGGCTCAATCTGATTGGATCTTGGATCCTGGTGGGCTGTGTCTGCTTTTTAATTCAGTCCCCATGCCCCCATCCTAGCACTTAGGTTCCACCTGAGGTTGCAGGCTTGGTTCGTCAGGGCATGCTCAGGTTACATAATCTGGGGGTCCCAGGCAACTGATAAACTAACAACTTTGTTACATAAAAGTTGAACCAGGTTGGTCTAGTGCAGCTACAGGCGCGGTGGCTCACGCCTGTAATCCCAGCACTTTGGGAGGCTGAGGGAAGCGATTCTAATGGTGTATCCCCACTTTGAGAACTACTGAACTAGAAGAAGCCAAAGTCACGAATACATCCCCTAACGCAATGCCTCACACCTAGCAGGCGATCAACACATGCTTATTGTATAAACTTCCTAATGCAGAGAGTCCAATTTTTCTATATTTCTTCATGTCGATTTAATTACTTAGATTGGAGTCTTTGTCCAAAACATGCTATTTTAGAATTAAGGTGGGTGGGGGGAATAATGGTAATAAAAAGTTCTGTTTGCCTTTATTATTTATGCATTTATTTATTTTTGAGACGGAGTCTCTCTTTGTCACCCAGTCTGGAGTGCAGTGGCGCGATCCTGGCTCACTGCAGCCTCCGCCTCCTGGGTTCAAGCGATTCTCCTGCCTCAGACTCCGGAGTAGCTGGGATTACATGCATGTTCCACCACGCCAAGCTAATTTTTGTGTTTTTAGTAGAAACGGGGTTTCACCATGTTAGCCAGGCTGGTCTCGAACTCCTGACCTCAGGTGATCCACCCACCTTGGCCTCCCAAA
>NW_012113364.1:6073201-6078666 GCF_000951035.1 Colobus angolensis palliatus | reverse complement strand
GCGGATCATGAGGTCAGGAGATCGAGACCGTCCTGGCTAACACAGTGAAACCCCGTCTCTACTAAAAATACAAAAATATTAGCCAGGCATGGTGGCGGCCCCTGTAGTCCCAGCTACTCTGGAGGCTGAGGCAGGAGAATTGCTTGAACCTGGGAGGCGGAGATTGCAGTGAGGAGAGATCGCCTCACTGCATTCCAGCCTGGGCAACAGAGTGAGACTGTGTCTCAAACAAACAAACATACAAAATAGAAGATTAAGTTTGGGCAACATAGCAAGATCTTGTCCCTACAAAAAATTAAAATAGCCAGGCGTGGTGGCACAAGCCTGTAGTTCCAGCAACTCTGGAGGCTGAGGCAGGAGGAGTGATTGAACCTAAGAGTTCTAGGCTGCAGAGAGCTATGATTGCACCGCTGCACTCCGTTATAGATGTACACATGTACTGAGTCATGATGGAAAATGGATTGATTTAGAAATGTTTGGGGATGATGGCTTGCTCATTTGCCCTTCTATGATTCACTATAGCCTAGACTATTTGGAGAAAAGTAAAACATTTGAAAGCTGAAACATTCAAAACATTCAAAGATTCAAAGCTGGCTGGGCGCGGTGGCTCAAGCCTGTAATCCCAGCACTTTGGGAGGCCGAGACGGGTGGATCACGAGGTCAGGAGATCAAGACCATCCTGGCTAACACGGTGAAACCCCGTCTCTACTAAAAAATACAAAAAACTAGCCGGGCAAGGTGGCAGGCGCCTGTAGTCCCAGCTACTCGGGAGGCTGAGGCAGGAGAATGGCGTAAACCCGGGAGGCGGAGCTTGCAGTGAGCTGAGATGGTGCCACTCCACTCCAGCCTGGGCGACAGAGCGAGACTCCATCTCAAAAAAAAAAAAAAAGATTCAAAGCTGAAATCTGCGATCCATGCCATGAAACTCAAGAACAAAAAAAAAAAATGGGGCAGTTATTTTAGTAGCACCAAGTCCTTGGGCTGCTGGATCCCAGCCTAGGAGGAGAGGGACATGAAGACAAGTAAGGGCCAGCACATTTTGACTGTTCTGGGGAAAAGGAACCGCAGCAAGAAGTAACTGCTCTGCTCAAAACACTCCTATTCTCTCTCTCTATCTCTCTTTCACTCTCTCTCTCTCTCGACAGAGTCTCAATCTGTCGCTCAGGCTGGAGTGCAGTGGTGCGATCTCGGCTCACTGCAACCTGTGCCTCCCAGGTTCACGTGATTCTCCTGCCTCAGCCTCCCGAGTAGCTGGAATTACAGGTACCCACCACCACTCTCAGCTAATTTTTTGTATTTTTAGTAGAGAAGGGATTTCACCATTTTGGCCAGGCTGGCCTCGAACTCCTGATCTTGGGTGATCCGCCTGCCTCAGCCTCCCAAAGTTCTGGGATTATAGGCATGAGCCACCGCGCCTAGCCAGCCTCTCTTTATCGGGTGCTTTCCATCCACTCTCCATCTCTTCTGCCTTTCCTTTTAAATCTCCTCATCACTTCCTTACAAACTCTCCTAAATAGCTGTTAAAGGCAAATGCCTCCTAGTGCCTGAGATAGGTATAAGACAGGTATTGAAACAAGTAATCACAATTCTTTCCTGGGCTTTCTGTTCTTACAACAGAGTCTGTGTCACCTGCTGAGGTACTGAAACTGACTCAATTGTTTCATAGAGCAGATGTGTGTGGTTTCTTTTGAATACACATAGAAATTGACCCTTCTAGCCTGGTGTGGTGGAGTGTGCCTGTATTCCCAGCTACTTGGGAGGCTGAGGCGGGAGGATCACTTGAGCCCAGGAGGTCTGGGCTGTAGTGTGCTCTGCCAATCAGGTGTCTGCACTAAGTTTAGCATCAACTTCCTGGGAGTGAGGGACCAATTCAGGTTGGAGACTGAGCAGGTCAAGACTCCTGTGCTGATGAGTAGTGGCATCGTGCCTGTGAATAGCCACTGCACTTCAGCCTGGGCAACATAGTGAGACCCTGTCTCAAAACAAAACAAAACAAAACAAAAGCAAAACCAAATTGATCTTTCCAGTCTTGAAATTTGAGAAAGTGACATTTGTCTTATCTGAGTTCCTTTCTCAGGAAATCAACCATCAAGGCTCCCAGATGGTATCAAGGAACTGAAACTTACCAGATAACTGCATTTGGACAATGAGATGCCAGACCCCTCCTCCGTCATAATGGCCTAAGGGACCACTGCTGCCTGTTGACCAACTCCTCTTCCTTACCCCTCCCTAATTCCTATTTTCCTGCATGTAGTTACATTTCTTCCTTCCTATATAAACCCCTAATTTTAGTTGGTCAGGGAGACAAATTTGAAACTGATCTCCCATCTCCTTGGCTGGAGCACCCGATTAAAGCTTTTAAACCCTGGCACTACTGATTGGCTTTCTGTGCAGCAAACAGCAGGACCTACACCAAACCCCTGGCATTTTGGCAACAGCACTGGTCATGCTAGGGAAAAAGTTCAAGATCTCAACTTCCAAGACCCAGGGAAGCCTCTCACAATTTCTAAAGGGCAGGGCAGAAGAGATCTTTGAAAGTGAAGCTGAAATGAGAATAAAAATGCCCTTTCACTTTACATTTTCCACAAAGCTTATTACATTAGTATTTGCATATGCTTTTGAAAACTTTATTTATTTATTTATTTGGAGACAGTCTCACTTGTCACCCAGGTTGGAGTGCAGTGGTGCGATCTCGACTCACTGCAACCTCTGACTTTCAGGCTGAAGCAATTCTCCTGCCTCATCCTCCTGAGTAGCTGGGATTACAGGTGCCCACCACCATGCCCAGCTAATTTTTATATTATTATTATTATTTTTTGGAGACAGATTTCGCTAGTTTCCTTCTTGTTGCCCAGGCTGGAGTGCAATGGCATAATCTTGGCTCACTGCAACCTCCACCTCCCGGGTTCAAATCATTATCCTGCCTCAGCCTCCCGAGTACCTGGGATTACAGGTGCCTGCCACCACATCCAGCTAATTTTTTGTATTTTAGTGGATCACCTCAAGCGATCCACCAGGCTTGGCATCCCAGAATGATGGAATTATAGGAGTGAGCCACTGTACCCAGCCTAATTTTTGTATTATCAGTAGAGATGGGGGTTTCACCACATTGGCCAGGCTGGTCTCGAACCCCTGACCTCAGGTGATCCACCTACTTCTGCCTCCCAAAGTGCTGAGATTGCAGGCGTGAGCCACCGTGACTGACTGAAAACTTTATTTCAAAACGAATCATGCTGGTTGTAATATGCTTGTGTAGGTTATGTGTGTAATTTTCCACAGATTTTTCTATGCTCTTTCAACCATACATAAACCTGTACACACATATTCAGGGTTTTTCCTCCAAAAAAGTTACAGAAATGGGATCACACCATAATACATTCCTCTGTAGTTTTATTCCCTCTTCCACCTCTACCCCTCCTCCACTTACTACCATGGACGTCACTATAAGACATACAGGAAGATGTCTCATTTGTAAAAATATACTTAATATTCCATAATAGGCTGGGTGCAGTTGCCCACGCCTGTAATCCCAGCACTTTTGGGAGGCTGAGATGGGTGGATCACCTGAGGTCAGGAGTTCAAAACCAACCTGGCCAAAATAGGGAAACTCTGTCTTTATTAAAAATACAAAAATTAGCCGGGCATGGTGGTGCGTGCCTGTAGTCCCTGCTACTCAGAAGGCCGAGGTAGTAAAATCGCTTGAATCCTGGAGTTGGAGGTTGCAGTGAGCTAAGATTGCACCACTGCACTCCAACCTGGGCAACAGGGCTAGACTCCATCTCAAAAAAAAAAAAAAGAAATCCACAGTAAGAGCCACAGTAAGAAGATGTTACAATTTAGTTAACTGTAGGTTGAGCATCCCTAATCCGAAAAACCCCCAAATTAGAAACATAATGCTCAAAGGAAATGGTCCTTGAGCATTTTGATTTTTGAATTTTTGAATTAGGCATGCAAATACGCCAAAATCTGAAAAAATGCCTGAAATTTGAAATACTTGTTTCCCAAGCATTTGGAATAAGTGATACTCAGCCTGTATTTGCTATTGGTGGTCATTTTCAGTTTTCACTAATACAAGCAGAAAATAACATTGTACACATATCCTTGGAATTTAGGTAATTTTATTTCTGGCAGATAGATGCCTAAAGAGCAATCAATTGCTGTATCAAATGGTGCACATGGCCAGGTGCAGTGGTTCATGCCTATAATCTCAGTGCTTTGGGAGGTCGGGGTGGTAGGATTGCTTGAGGCCAGGAGTTCGAGACCAGCCTGAGCAACATAGCAAGGCTCTGTATCTATGAAAAATTAAAAAAAATTATCCGGGTATGGTGGTGCCTGCCTGCAGTCCCAGGTACTCAGGAGGCTGAGGTGGGAGGATCACTTGAGCCCAGGAGGTTGAGGCTGCAGTGAGCGGTGATCTTGCTATTGCACTCCAGCCTGGGCGACAGAGCAAGACCCTCCTCCTCCTCAAAAAAAAAAAAAAAAAAAAAGTGCACATATTTAAAAATTTTAAGATACCACCAGACCAGGTGCGTAATCCCGGCACTTGGGGAGGCCGAGACAGGTGGATCTCCTGAGGTCAAGAGTTTGAGACCTGGCCGGGCATGATGGCTCATGCTTGTAATCCCAGCACTTTGGGAGGCCGAGGCAGGCAGATCATGAGGTCAGGAGATTGAGACCAACCTGGTCAACACAATGAAACCCTGTCTCTACTAAAAATACTAAAATTAGCTGGGCATGCTGGCAGGTGCCTGTAATCCCAGCTACTGGGGAGGCTAAGGCACGAGAATTGCTTGAACCCAGGAGGTAGAGGTTGCAGTGAGCCGAGATCATGCCACTGCACTCCAGCCTGGGTGACAGACCTAGACTTCATTTAAAAAACAAAACAAAACAAACAAACAAAAAACAGAGTTTGAGACCAGCCTGGCCAACATGGTGAAAAAAATTATCTGGGTGTGGTGGCACACGCCTGTAATCCCAGCTACTTGGGGAGGCTGAGGCAGGAGAATCGCTTGAACCCAGGAGGCAGAGTTTGCAGTGAGCCAAGATTATGCCACTGTACTCCAGCCTGGGCGACAAAGGGAGACTCCATCACAAAAAAAATAAATAAAAAAAGAAGATACCACCAAATTACTTTCCTGAAAGGTTGGAGCCAGTTATACTTCTATCAGTAAATGCATGAAAATGCCTGTTCCCTCATATCCTTGCCAATATCACAATTAATCTTTCACCTTTTCTTCAATATGATGGGTAGAAAATGATTTCTCATCATTTAGCATTTCTCTGAGAGAAGTTGAATATCCTATTTTGCATTGATTTTTAAATTAGTGTATCAATTTTCCCTGTGCTCAGGGGTGAATATTAGACCTTTTTCTTGGTTGGTCCTAACCTATTGGCATTTTAACCTGTCTTACCTGTTGCACATATTTTCTCTAGACGTGATTTTTTTTTTTTTTTTTTTTTTGAGA
>NW_012113364.1:6066084-6070616 GCF_000951035.1 Colobus angolensis palliatus | reverse complement strand
AAAAGTGCTGGAATTAAAGGTGTGAGTCACAGTACCCGGCCTGGAATATTAATGTTGAAGGTATCGTCTTGGGTAAATACATGCAGAGACGAAAATCAGCATAAAAGTTAATGGCCTTCATCATCTTAGCTCTTTAAACTCGTTAGTGGCAAACTATGTGTCCACAACCAGTTCCCTTGTTCAGCAGGAGAAAAGCATTTTCAAATGGTCAGTACCTCGAATGCCAGTAATGTAAGGGTTGTCATAAACAAAATTGGTAATGAGGAACCTAATTACCACCCGAATCATTGGGCATCTTACGACATGGGCTTGAGGGTAGCATGCAGGTTAAACTCATGTGTGTGGTTGTTTACAGTATGAAAAGTGGAAAGCTCTGGCTGACCTGACAAAAACTCTATCCCAGCTTTCATGATGGATTTGAACAAAGGTCACTGAACAAATTCTTCATCACTCTTCCTCCTTCTGATGACTTGCGCCCTCATTGAGATAGCATGTTTATTTATTTTATTTACTTTTTTTTTTTTTTTGAGACAGAGTCTCACTCTGTCGCCTAGGCTGGAGTGCAGTGGCACGATCTCGGTTCACTGCAATCTCCACCTCCCGGGTTCAAGTGATTATCCTGCCTCAGCCTCCTGAGTAGCTGGGATTACAGGCACGTGCCACCACGCCCAGCTAATTTTTGTAGTTTTAGTAGAGACGGGGTTTCACCATGGTGGTCGGACTGGTCTCGAACTCCTGACCTTGTGATCCACCCGCCTTGTCTTCCCAAAGTGTTGGGATTACAGGCGTGAGCCACCATGCCTGGCCTATTTATTTTTAAATCTATTTATTTATTTATATATTTATTTTTTCGAGATGAAGTCTCTGTCGCCTAGGCTGGAGTGCAGTGGTGCGATCTTGGCTCACTGCAATCTCCACCTCCCGGGTTCAAGTGATTATCCTGCCTCAGCCTCCTGTGTAGCTGGGATTACAAGCATGTGCCACCACACCCAGCTAATTTTTGTATTTTTAGTAGAGACGGGGTTTCACTATGTTAACCAGGCTGGTCTCGAACTCCTGACCTTGTGATCTGCCCACCTCAGCCTCCCAAAATGTTGGGATTACAGGCGTGAGCCACCACACGTGGCTATATATTTATTTAGAGATGGAGTCTTGCTCTGTTGCCCAGACTGGAGTGCAGTGGCTGGGTCTCAGCTCACTGCAACCTCTGCCTCCTGGGTTCATGAGAACCTCCTGCCTCAGCCTCCTGATTACAGGCACATGCCACCATGCATGGCTTTTTAAAATTTATTTATTTATTTATTTTAGACGGAGTCTTGCTCAACTGCCAGGCTGGAGTGCAGTAGCATGATCCTGGTTCACTGCAATCTCCGCCTCCTGGGTTCAAGGGATTCTCCTACCCCTCAGCCTCCCAAGTAGCTGGGACTACAGGCATGTGTCACTGTGCCCAGCTAATTTTTGTATTTTTACTAGAGATGGGGGTTTCAGCATATTGGCCAGGATGGTTTCGATCTCTTGACCTCGTGATCTGCCTGCCTCAGCCTCCCAAAGTCCTGGGATTACAGGTGTGAGCCACCACAGCCAGCTAATTTTTGTATTTTTAATAGAGACTGGGTTTCGCCATTTTGGCCAGGCTGGTCTTGAACTCCTGACCTCAGGTGATCTGCCCACCTGGGCCTCCCAAAGTGCTGGGATTACAGGCGTGAGCCACTGTGCCTGTCCCACATACGTTTATTTCAGACATTTACTCCACATCTACTAGGTCCAAAGCATGGTGGGATACACACACATTGCTAAGTCCCTTGCCCTTAAGGAGTTCACAGTCTAGCATGAAGGCAGATAATTAAGCAGCTCTAATACAAGGTTGAATAAATCCAGACCTATGAGGGAATTTAAGTAGAGTACTGGGTTCCAGCAACTGGAGCAAGTAATTGTGTATGGGGTACAAGGCAAGCTTCACGGAAAAGAACTGTGCTAAAAGAAGAGGCCTAAGTCTGAAATGTCATTGTGACCAAATGCACACACCATCAGCTTGCATTGAAAAAGTCAAATAAATCAATTTTAAAATAATCCATTATCGCTGTGGTACTGGGAAGATGATCATGAACCAAAAATGTTAAGTTCTTTGATAATGAAATTAGTATAAAATTTAAAAAATAAGTTTAAATGATGACTCAGATGTGATCTACATTTGACATTTCTTGAAGTTACAGCTTTTTAGAAAAAAATGAATATTCAGAATCAGAAAATCTTTGAGATGGGGTCTGGCTCTGTTGCCCAGGCTGTAGTGCCATGGGGTGATTTTAGCTCACTGCAACCTCTGCCTCCTGGGCTCAAGTGATCCTCCCACCTCAGCCTCCCAAATAGCTGGGACCAGGTGCACACCACCATGCCTGATTTTTTGTATTTTTGGTAGAGATAGGGTTTCACCCTGTTGCCCAGGTTGGTCTCGAACTCCCGAGCTCAAGTGATTCGTCCGCATTGGCCTCCCAAAGTGCTGGGATTACCGGTGTGAGCCACTGCGTCTGGCTCCAGAAAATCTTAAGGAAATGTTATAATAAATGTTTATATTTTCCTACTAAGATAGAGCTATTGATATATTGAACAAATACCTGTATCAAAACAGCACCCCAGCTTTAGCATTAACAGAAAAAGGGCTCATTCTCATGTTATCGAACAAGAATATATTTTGTTAATACTATAATAAAAAGTTTTGACTTCATAATCTCAATTATAGTTATTTTAAACTAAAGGGACATTTCTGAGAGTTTGTATTAGCAGGGAGTTCTGTGTGCTTATAAACCAATCAGTACCTTTTCAAGTCGAGAAGTCTGTTTTCAGTTAAAATTAAAACTGCTGTCCAGAAATACATCTGTATGTTTGAGTAAATCTAATTTATCTTCTAGAATATATCTCTTTTGAAATAGATTTTTTTTTTTTTGGAGACTGAGTTTCACTCTCACCCAGGCTGGAGTGCAGTGGCATGTTCTCAGCTCACTGCAACCTCTGCCTCCTGGGTTCAAGCGATTCTCTTACTTCAGCCTCCTGAGTAGCTGGGACTACAGGTGTGCACCACCATGCCTGGCTAATTTTTGTATTTTTAGTAGAGATGGGGTTTTACCATGTTGGCCAGGCTGGTCTCGAACTCCTGACCTCAGGTGATCCGCCTGCCTCAGCCTCCCAAAGTACTGGGATTACAGGTGTGAGTCACCTCCCCGGCCTTGAAGTAGATTTTTAAAAGCTTGCACCTTGTCCATTTACGTGTTTAAATACTACAATAATTCTTCAGTTACATCCCAAGTGTTAGCAAAAATTTTTCAGGTATTTACAAGAACAGGCCCTGTTCTAAGTACTCTTCATATTGACTTATTGAGTTCTCTTAATAACTCCCTAACCCTACCACAGACACAGACAGAGAAAAGAAAGGGAGTTAGGAATTTGTCTAGAAACACAAGCCATAGTTTAATAAAAATAAGAGTGGTTTTATTGATTAAACACAATTTTAGCTTATTAATATATATTATAAATTTTAAGAATTAGAAATAAGTGACTTTTATTTTTTAACCAAGAATAATCTAAGTTATGGCAGCATGTTCAATGAAAATTATTTAAGTCCAGCACAGTTTTTCTATATCTGTCTCAGATAATCAGGAACATCATCCAAGCATAATGACCCTCATAACGTAAGTTCCATTAAGTAGAAATGAAGCATCATATGTTTTCTTTTTAAGGAAAGACTCCCACTTTTGTCGTATAGACATGTCCCTAATAATCTTACTCTACCGTACAAATAACTTTTCACCCACAAGAGTTGCCTCAAATAACTTTCATTCTGGAAAGTTGTCCAAACATGAAACAGAGTAGCAAAATGCCACTTTGGACTTTGCATCTTGGAGTTTCAATTTTGCTTTAGATTTAGACTCCAGTTTATGATTAAAACCTAATCATTCCCACATTATTATACTTATGTAGGAAAGCCTTGCCATGTCCACTCTTAACACAAAGATAGAAAATGTCAAATAGTTTGAGCAAGTATTTGGCAGATCACAGACATGAAACAGTGCTGTCGGAAACAAAAACCCTTTAGTGTTTTTAGAGGTGAAGAGATTGATGGGTGTTATTCAAATTTCTCATCTCCTTCTTCCACATCTTTCAAATTGAGTACTTCCAAAGAACCTTTGCCTTTGGTTTCCTTTTTTATTAGCTCATCAATTTCTCGGAAGCAGCCCGGGTCAATCAGACATACCTGAAACATTTAACGTAGCAGTTTAAAACATGAGGATGAGCAATACACAGAAGAAACTCAGCTTTAACTTCCTTTAAGGCAAACACAATGCTTTCCAGAGATCTCTAATAATACCACAGTTCTATGGTGCAGTACATAAGACAATGGGTAGGGCAGCACACTCGGTTCCAATTCAGCCTCTGCCCTCAAGTGCCGGATCTCAGCTCACTGCAAGCTCCGCCTCCTGGGTTTACGCCATTCTCCTGCCTCAGCCTCCCGAGTAGCTGGGACTACAGGTGCCCGCCAC
>NW_012113364.1:6063380-6064449 GCF_000951035.1 Colobus angolensis palliatus | reverse complement strand
TCTCCATGTTGGTCAGGCTGGTCTCAAACTCCTGACCTCAGGTGATCCACCTGCCTCAGCCTCCCAAAGTGCTGGGATTACAGGCATGAGCCACCGCGCCCAGCCAGGATTCAATCTTTTGGAACTGTAATTTTCAAGATTTTAGAAGTTCAGGCTTTGGACTTTAGGGATTTTGATTTTTTTGCTATTTCAACATTGGGATTGTGGCATTTGGGATTATGTCTTTTAGGATTATGATCAGCACCAGAGTAAAGCACGCAATTGAGCTATCTCTGAAAACTTAACGTAAATTTCCATAGTGTGCTTTGTACTAATTGTTGCAAAATTTTTAAGGTAATTGGAGTTATTAACCTTCCACTAAAAATAGCGATTTTCAAGTGGCTTATTTTAAATGGTTGCTAAATTTGCTAAAATAATGTATCTAAAACACTATGCATAATGTATGAGAAAAATAAATGCTGGGAAAAAAATAAAATGCTTTGTAGTAAACAAGGTTGACCAACCTTTAGTCTTATGAAAATATCTGACTGTTTACGACATCTAAATGTTTGCCACAAATTTATTACTAGAGAAGACACTATTTAGGTAACGTGAAGCAAAGAAAATACTTGACTCTTACGATTTCTAACTGTTGGCCATAATCTTCCCTTTCTATGACCTTGATCAGTGGCTTGAGCTTTTCTTTCAGCTTCTTGCCTTCATTCACTGGAAGGATGAAGCGAAGCCTCATGTGAGCACGTTCTATCTTCATTTTCTCTTTTAACTGCTTTATCACTTCCAAAGCCTACCAAGACAAAATCGAGAATGTAATTTCTTCTACTATATTACTTAATAAGGCTTTCAAAAACAAAGTAGTTTCCATATAGTTGGATTAGGTAATGGTTTCTTAGGTATAATATTAAGAACGTAAGTGACCATTAAAAAAAAAATAGGAAAATTGGACTTACCAAGAGGAAAAGGTTTTGTGTTTCAAAAAACTATCAAGAGGCCGGGCGCGGTGGCTCACACCTGTAATCCCAGCACTTTGGGAGGCCGAGGCGGGCGGATCACAAGGTCAGGAGATCGAGAC
>NW_012113364.1:6057718-6062450 GCF_000951035.1 Colobus angolensis palliatus | reverse complement strand
TTTGCAATGAGCCAAGATCGCGCCACTGCACTCTAGCCAGGGTGACAGAGTGAGACTCCATCTCCAAAAAAAAAAAAAAGAGGCAAAGAACCTGAACAGAGATTTCCCAAAAGCAGACAGATGAAGCATCAATAAGCACATGGAAATATGCTGAAATCATTATTAAGGAAATGCAAATCAAAACCACAACAAGATACCACCAGGATGGCTATCATCAAACAGGTAGACAATGACAAGCATTACTGAGGATGTGGAGACACTGGGACTTGTAAACGCTGATGGCGGGAATGTAACATGGTGCGGCTGTTTTGGAAAAAGGTTTGGTAGTCCCCAGGTATACAGAAATGAAAACGTATGTCTACACAAAAACATGCAACAAATTTCATAGCAGCATTCTTCATGATAGCTCAAAATTGAAAGCAACCCAATATCTATCAACTGAGAAATGAATGAACAAAATGTGTTTTTTTCCATACAGTGGGCTATTATTCCAGCATAAAAAAGAAATGACATGCTGATCCAGGTTACATGTATGAACCATGAAAAGGCCATATATCATATGATTCCACGTACATGAAATGTCCAGAATTGACAAGTCCATAAGGAGAGGAGATTAGTGGTTGGGAGGGGCCTGTGGGGGGAAATGGGGGATGGCTACTAATGGATACTGACTTTCCTTTAGTGGTGATGAAAATGTTCTCAAACCAGGTAGCAGGGAAGGTCCCCAAACTTTGTTAATATACCACGTAACGTGTACATACTTTACGAGTATGAAATTTATGGTATGTGAATTATATATAAATTAAAAATTCAAAAAGAGGTGTTAAAAATGACCCTTTAAAAACTCAAGTTTTGTCTTTAAAAGTTTTATTTGCATAGGAGGAAGAAAGTCCTACATACATATATTTGTGTTTACTTGAAAAAAAAAAAATTACCTATTTTTACAACCCCGTCCTTTTCCTCCATCTCTTCCTCAAACCTTCTACCCACTTGCTTCCATGCAGACCCACTTTTTTAATTTAATTTTTTATATTAAAAAAATTAAAGGTAGGGGTATGGTAGCTGACGCCTGTAATCCCAGCACTTTGGGAGGCTGAGGCGGACAGATCACCTGAGGTCAGGAATTCAAGACCAGTCTGGCCAACATGGTGAAACCTCGCCTTTACTAAAAATACAAAATTACCCAGGTGTGGTGGCGCATGCCTGTAATCCCAGCTACTCGGGAGGCTAAGGCAGGAGACTTGCTTGAACCCAGGAGGCAGAGATTGCAGTGAGCCAAGATCGTGCCACTGCACTCTAGCCTGGGCAACAGAGTGCGACTCTCTCTCTCTCTCTCTCAAAAAAAGAAAAAAGAGATGGGGCATGCGTCCCTATGTTTCCCAGGCTGTTTCCGGGCCTCAAGCAATCCTCCCATCTTGGCTCCCAAAGTGCTAGGATTACGGGCGTGAACCATCATGCCTGGCCCCAGACCCGTTATTTTAATGATTTCTTCAGAGAAAACTGATTTCCAAGGCTGTATTTTGATGACATGAGAAACCACTCACCTGCTGTTTTGTACTCTTGTTGGTTTTCACTGAATAGTGGATGTCCTTCATGGCTCTCTCAATAAGGATCACGGTGTATGGTCTCTTTGTTTCAGGATTCACACATTTGTCTGCCACAATAGTTGCGATGTCCCGAAACATCTGTTCCAGTTGTGTGTGTCTTTCTTTATCTGATACTTGAACTTCTCCTTTAGTCAAAATCTAAAAAAATGCCAACACATTTAAGAAATCACTATCTTTTTCTATCACACACTATTTGTTAACTAGCCACAAAAAATTAGTAGCTGGGGAGAAAATTAAATTTCATCCTCTCCAGCTATTAATATGTAAGTAATGGTTTGGGCTTTGCCCAAAAGATGCAAGAATCTTTTGGCTGGGCGCAGTGAGATCCCAGCACTTTGGGTGGCTAAGGCGGGTGTATCACTTGAGGTCAGGAGTTTGAGACCAAACTGGTCAACATGGTGAAACCCCATCTCTATTAAAAATCCAAAAATTAGCCGGGCATGGTGGTGGGCACCTGTAATCCCAGCTACCCGGGAGGCTGAGGCAAGAGAATCGCTTGAACCCAGGAGGCAGAGGTTGCAGTGAGCTGAGTGTAGTGGAGTGCATTGCACTCCAGCCTGGGCAACAGAGCAAGACTCTGTCTCCAAAAAAAAGGGTCTGAAAGATGAAATACTTGAAAACAAATTCAGTTTTCAGGTATACCACATTCTATAAATGAGGTAATTTATAGAAAAATGAAGTAATTTAGTACAAAATTTGATTTCAGGAGGTTGTGGCAAAAAAACCCAAAAAACAAACGAACAAACAAAACCACCAAGTTCTTTATTATCAGAAGTGATACTGTGCAGCTCCCATTATTGCTTTGTTAGTCTTTCCTCCAAAAAAACGGCCTTTAATGTTTAACATACCTACAAGTACCTTATAAATGGCTATTAGGGTTAGCTATGCTGCAGTTGTTACCCACCTGCTTACAGATTTCAGTTTGGTCATCTGTTCCAAACGCACTGATGAGATCTTCCTTCTTGGCAACCTGACCTTTAGAAACATTTACAAACACTGAATGGGTCTGCAGAACTTCGTCAAGGTCTTTTTCCCTTGTGAGGGCAGGAGAGAAAGTCCTACGTGAATATACTTCAAACTTGGACATGCATTTACATTTAAATACGAGATGGCAACAACATGAACGGCAACACACAACAAATCTCCCTGATGACCTTTAGTGTCCAGAGCACGTTTTCTTTTTCTTCCCCGCCCACCCCCACCCCGAGACGGAATTTCGCTGTTTTCACCCAGGCTGGAGTGCAATGGCGCGATCTCGGCTCACTGCAACCTCCGCCTCCGGGTTCAAGTGATTCTCCTGCCTCAGCCTCCCGAGTAGCTGGGATTACAGCCATGCGCCACCACACCGGCTAATTTTGTATTTTTAGTAGAGACGGGGTTTCATGTTGGCCAGGCTGGCCTCGAACTCCTGGCCTCAAGTGATCTACCCGCATCGGCCTGAGGGAATATTTTCAAAACTCAGAACCGTATTTGCCTTACCATTTGCTCACTGGAGAAAAATGTCATGGGAGGACGTAAGAAACACTAAGGGTGGGGTGGGGTGCGGACAGCTGCCGCCACGGAATGCCAATCCCTAGATGGCAGCAGTGAAGACACTACGCACTTCAAACTGCTAGGGCTACTGAGATCTGTGACACCAGATGTATCCACAACTATGACAGTATTCGGAAGACTAGGTTCTCAGCTATCATTATTCTGGGAAAAGGACCACAATTATGAGACTTCTTGGCTGCAGCTATTATGACACCAACAAAACAAAACCCCAAACCAACAACCCAATCCGAACCAACCAAATAAAGAAGGAACCCTTGGCTTAAAAGCCAAGCTAGTACTGCGACGTCTCATGCTGACAGCAGGAATGTTCCATTTCCTCCCCGGCCAAGACCTCAGCTTGGCCCATTCACTAGACTTGGGCAGAGACAGGCCGCCTCGGAGGTGACGGCCCAGGCCCGAGGGAGGGGGCTACTCACACGCCGCTCCGCCAGCCGACGACCTTGTTTTTGTAGCAGGCGATTTCGAAGCGCTTCCCGGCGCGCTTCATCCGTACCACGGCCACATTGGTTAGGCGGATCTGGTTGGTGGGGGTGAAGATCGACATCGCGGCTGTTCAAAGACCTAGGAGCCGGCGAACCGGGGCAGACCCGCACCGACCAGCCTGAAGACCACCAGCGGCGCGCGGCACCGACCCAACCGCAAGTGCGCGGCGCCGCGACTCACTAGCTTCAGGCGGCCGCCACAGTGCGCCCGGCAGCCTTATTGCGCAGACGTCAGGTGGGGCGGAACCCGGGAGGCGAAAAGTGAGCGACGACGCCTGCGCATTGTGGCTTTTTACGCCTTCTTTCTACGCCCAAAAAGGGAGGTGTTTTTCTTTGACGTAATTTACTTTCGCCAATGAGCTGAGAGCTCTGACAGGATGCTCGCAGATGTTTAGTGGCCGGGTTGAAACACAGCGTTGGCACCACCTGGTTCCGCGGAATTCAAGGGCCAGACCCACTTTATAATACAAATATTTTTTATAATACAATTATTTTATAATAAATATTTTTATTTACTCACCCTTTTATAATAGAAATATTTTAACATAAAATGTAGACAAAAATGTGAAATGAACCTTCCATGGACGCATCACCCTGCTTCAACAAATTATTAACATATTGCATTCTTGTTTTATTCTTCTTTTTTCATTTTTTTGTTGCTTTTTTATTTACACTTTTTTTTTTTTTAAAAGTCAGTCTCACTCTGTCACCCAGGTTGGAGTGCAATGGCAGGGTCATGGCCCCACTGCAGCTTCGACCTCCTGGGCTCGAGCGATCTTCCAGCGTCAGCTTCCCAAGTAGCTGGGACTACAGGTGTGAGCGGCCACGCCAAGCTGATTTAATTAAATAAATAATTAAAAAAAAATTTGTACAGACGAGGTCTCACTTATGTTGCTCAGGCTGGTCTCGAACTCCTGGGCTCAAGTGATACTCCCGCTTCGGCCTACCCAAAGTGCTGGGATTACAGCTTTGAGTCACCGCGCCCGGCCGGTTGGGGGTACTTTAAAGAAACCGTCATATGGTTTCAGCATTAAATACTTCAGCCTATATAACAGATACACGCGACGAGATTAACTACAATTCCTTTTT
>NW_012113364.1:6052605-6057668 GCF_000951035.1 Colobus angolensis palliatus | reverse complement strand
CACCTGTTTCCGCTGGTCGCACAGTTAAAGAGAATCAGCCTTATGGTAACAGACAGACCACTTCCTCTCTGCCCCTCCCCGGCACCTCCTCAGCGGCATCTGCACAGGAACCGCTGGGAAGACGGAGGCCTGCCTTCTCAGTTCAGCCACATGTGCCCTCATCCGCAAATCTTCCATCAGCAACAGGAGAGAGGCCACACATGGACCCAGGCAGACACCTGTGCTCCCCAGTCCATCACACACTGCCCCGCCTGTGTGCTGCCAAATGCTGGTGCCCAGGCCAGAGCTCCAGCAGGCCCCGAATTGGGACCTAAAGCTGGTTTGCATAGGCACTTGGCAATTTTTGGTAGGGAGGTGGATAAAAAAGTAGATAGATGTGAGAAGAATGAAAGTTTCATTTGATAGACTAATTAGAGATCTGAAGTGATTTTACCTTTATTTCCTTCACTTTAAGCCAATCATGAAATTTCACAGTGATTTCTGGGGTGGGGGCAGAAGGAAGGCGGTGTTAAGAATCATCAGGGCTGTGGCCCAGTCAGCCTGCGGAGGTGCAGGCAGGGTGGGCCCTCACTGGGGCAGCTGGAGGAGCACAGACTGCCCCGCCGGCAGGTAGGTGATGTTCCGAGAACGTGAGAGCTGGTATGCGATGTCCTCTGCGGCTTCCAGCTTGCGCAGCTCGATCAGGCCATCCCCTGCAGTGGCCAGTGAGTTGGCAATCAGTTCAGCCGCCTTGGAGTCACCCTCAGCAGAGATGATGGCTGCCTTTTTTTGCTGCTCAGCCTTTTCCACCACAAATCTGGCCCTCTCTGCTTCCTGCTGAGCCACCTGTTTGGCTTCCACCGCTTCTGTGAACTCCTTCCCGAAGGTCAGATGTGTCAAGGACACGTCATCCAGGATGAGCCCAAAGGTGGCTGCTCGCTCTGTAAGATCGTCGCTCACCTGCCTGGAGACCAGCTCTCTCTGGGTGATGAGTTCTCCAGCATCAAAGCGAGCCACCACTGACTTGAGGATCTCGGTCGTGATGGACGGCAGCACACGCTCATCATAGTCCTCTCCGATGCTGGTGAAGATGCGAGGAAGCTGGCTAGCGACGGGCCGGAAGAGGATGCGCAGTGTGATGTTGACATTCTGTAAATCTTTGCTACCAGTGATGACCGGCACATTACGTGGTCGAGAACGGCAGTCAAAGATAATTGGTTTCTGTACCCATGGGATGAGAAAGTGAGTCCCTTCCCCTACCACAATGTCCTGTACTCCACGGAACCGGTCAAAGATGACAGCTCTGTGCCCAGCATCCACATTATATAAGGCAGAGTTCACCACGCCTCCTGCAACAGCTAAGGCCAGGCCAAACTTGCCAATGGACTCAAACACTTTGGCAGCCATGTTTTCTTCTGCTGGACCCTCTCACACCTGCTTCCACTCTGACCTCCACATCCAATTCCTTAATATCATCTAATAGCGAGTCCATCCTGGGGTTTCCCCAAAATAATATAATGCCTTTCTACAGTCGGTTTATTCCAACCGAAACCCAAACAGGTCCACACAGCATTTCCCCCGCTTCCCACTCCTTTCCCCTCTTTATTTTCCCATGCCAATCATTTCTCTCTGGACCCACCTTTTCCCAGTCTGAGCCAATCCAAACGGAGGCGGAAGCGCTCCTGCACCATTGCCCGGAACTCTGGGTGGTGCTTATTTCTGGGTACGCCCTCTTTCCCCTCTGAGCCAATCGGAGCAAGTCCGAGAGCGCACCGGGCACTGGCTTCCTTTCCCAGAGCTCTGGGCTTTGCTGTGGGCCCACCTCTTCGCCCTCTGAGCCAATCAGGACCGGCCCGCCAGTGTCATGGCTGCCCCCAGCTCTTCAGGCACCCGGTGCGCCGCTAACGCTGCGAGGTAGCTCAGTGCGTCTCGCGGTACCAATGCGAACCATCGGGTTATCCAGGTCCGAGATCCTAGTCTCCTGTCGGCTCTGAGGAGGATGGGTAAGGGCACCCGGCGGGCAAGGACCCTGGGGCGGCAGGAGAGGTAAACGTTTTACTGAGATCCTCTCCGGGCGGAGTAGCGTCCTCGGTGCCCTTCCTTCGGAGACTGTTGCACTTGACAGCACCAGATAGCCGCCGCTGAGAGCAAGGAGGACTGATCCCTGCTTTTGACCTGGCTTTTGCCTTTTGAGGCTAGGGGGTTAGTTTAGAAGGAAACTACGTTTCCAACCCTCAATGAAAACAGAAAAGTACTCCTCCCATTTTACCCACGTGTATTAGGACTTTTGCACCTGTAAAGCCTAAATTTCAGGCTTCGACTTTTGAAATTGCTCCCAGGTTGAACGTTTGAGGCCAGGTCCCTGCATATCTCACTCAAAAAAAAAAAAAAAAAAAAGGCGTAAGGTCAGTTACTTGAGAATCTTACAAGTTTAACCGTGAGCCTCTGAAAGTACAATTAGTAAAAAGAGTACTCTTACTACTTAAGCTTTTTTTTATGGAGCAGGCACAACAAAACAAAATTAACTCAATTTCACATGAAGTATTTTTACTTTATGTTACCTACTCTTGCTTCTAAATGCTTATTTCGAAGTGAAGATACAATTTTATATTTTTTCTTTGAGTTAGTATTAACAGTATGATAATTTTATTACGTTACTACATAGTGTGCTATTTTTATTACAGTTGGCTTTTTTTTCCCCCCCGAGATGGAGCCTTGGTCTGTCGCCCAGGCTGGAGTGCGATGGCGCGATCTCGGCTCACTGCAACCTCTGCCTCACGAGTTCAAGCAATTCTCCTGCCTCAGCCTCCCGAGTAGCTGGGATTACAGGCGCACACCACCACACCCGCCTAATTTTTGTATTTTTAGTAGAGGTTGGGGTTTCACCATGTTGGCCAGGCTGGTCTGGAACTCCTGACCTTAGGTGATCTGCCCGCCTCAGCCACCCAAAGTGCTAGGATTACAGGCATGAGCCACCGCGCCCCGCCAACAGTTGATTTTGAATTAGATTTCTTAGCTGACTTGTTGAATGTAAGGTTGGTTTTATTTTCTTCTTAAAATCGGGATGGATATCTTTGTATATATAGCTTTAAATGAAATTACCTGTGTGTGTCATTTTAAATTTAGATCCTTCTGTGGATACATGGGACCTCTCCTCACCTTTAATATCATTATGGATAAACAGGTTTTACATTTATCTGGGCTTTGTTGTTAGCATTAGCCTTTGGATTTGTCTCCAGATTGTCATCAAGACACAGGTAAGTGGAGTTATTTTTTTTTTTAATAGAGTATTTAGGCATCAGATTTTATAGAGGATTTAAACACTAAAAGGAACCTTTAATTACTTTTGTGGTTTGGTCTTTAGACATTTTAATGAAATTCCTAAAATAAAGTTCTTCTCTAAGTGTTTGGAGACTAGGTTATCTTGGATTAAGTTATTTACTTTTTCTGTGTCTCATTTTTAAGATACAGGAAGACTTTTTGTAATGAAAAATGAACCTTTTATATGAAAAACAAATTTGTTTTACACCTTTAAGGGTCACTAGTCCTCTCTTGCCTTTCCATTCATTAAGGATCAGAAAATAAGTTCCTACTGTTATTCTACTAAAATCTTTATAGGATAAGAGTATGTAAAGTTTTTTCTTGGAGGGAATGGAAATCATGAGCCTTAAAAATGTGGGTCCTGCCTATTAAAGGACCTTATTATACCAAGGGGGCTAATATTTGAGGAATACAACCAGAAAGATTAAGAGAAAAATTTAGTGTGTCAGATTAAGAGAAAAATAAAGTGTGTCAGTATCTGTGCTAATTTTCATCCCTGCTGAAGTTGGGAAATTATTTAGACTTGATGGATTTTGTGTAATTATTTGTCTTTCAGGACAGGAACTTACAGGAAAAATCTGTTCCAAAAGCACCTCAGAATTTGATGACGAATGGTTATGTCTCCCTTCAAGAGAAAGACATCTTTGTGTCTGGAGTGAAGATTTTTTATGGTTCTCAGACTGGTACAGCAAAGGTAAAAACTTTATATGATGCTTTTCCTTTGGTTTCCTGACATTTTAAGAAGGTCCCTTTAGCAGTGAACTGTCCTTTAGCAGTGAACTGAATTGGTCATCTAACCCTCTTTATTTTTTCTCCCAACCTTTTCCCCTCAAATGTTTTTCCCTTCTGCAATGGTAGGTGGGTTTCATCTCCTATGCCCAATTAGAGCTGATTGGTGGTGTCTGGTGGTCACTGTCTTGAGGGGTCTTTGTTCTGAAGCTTGCTTCTGCTTCAGCAGGATAGAGAAAGTTGTGAGTCCATTATTGATGCCCGTGGTTATGGAAGTAGGGAATAGGGAAAAAAGGATGGCACCAATAGTTCCAATATGGTCCTGACTTTCACATCACACATCTATGTTTATTTATTTGTTTATTTTTTGAGACAGAGTCTATCTCTGTCCCCCAGGCTGGAGTGCAGTGGCACGATCTCGGCTCATTGCAACCTCCACCTCCACCTCAAGCGATTTTCCTGCCTCAGCCTCCTGAGTAGCTGGGATTATAGGTGCCTGCTACCACGCCTGGCTAATTTTTGTATTTTTAGTAGAGATAGGGGTTTCACCATGTTGGTTAGGCTGGTCTCAAACTCCTGGGCTCAGTTGATCCGCCTGCCTTGGCCTCCCAAAGTGCTGGGATTACAGACGTGAGCCACTGCACCTGGCCTCACATCACACATCTATGTAATGAAACTTGTTTTGATTTCGAATAGTGCTAAAAGTGTTAAAGGTAGACACTACAGTAGATACAGCAGATATCTAGTTGAAAGATGCTTCCCAGTCTCTCTCTTTTTTCGGGGGAGGAAACAGGATCTGGCTGTGTTGCCATCTAAGCTTCAGTTGCTTATCTGTGAAATGGTAAATTACAGGTGATAATAGTATGGTTATCTCAGGGTCACTATAAGGATTGAGTGAGGTTATTTGGTACGTACTTTGATTTCTCCTTTTTGCTTTTTTTTTTTTTTTTGGAGATAGGGTCTCGCTCTGTTGCCCAGGCTGGAGTGCAGTTGTGCCATCTCGGCTCACTGCAACCTCCGCCTCCGGGTTCAAG
>NW_012113364.1:6044614-6048352 GCF_000951035.1 Colobus angolensis palliatus | reverse complement strand
GTGATCCGCCCGTCTCGGCCTCCCAAGGTGCTGGGATTACAGGCTTGAGCCACCGCGCCCAGCCATGTTCTTGCTTTCTTAGTTCCCAAGAGAGCTTGTTGATAAAAAGAGCCTGGAACCTCTCCTTCACTCTTGTTTCCTTTCTTGCTATGTGATCTTTGTGCTCGCCAGCTCCCTTTCACTTCTACTCTGCCAGGAGTAGAAGCAGCCTGGAGCCCTCCTGTAGATGTCCAATCTTGAACTTTTTCAGATGTCAGAATTCTGAAACAAATAAACCTTTTTATGGTGGCCCATAACAGTTTTTCCTTTACATATTTAGCACTTCCTTAAGGACTCCCCCGTGATGCAGGTCTGGTTGTAATAAATTCCGGTAGCATTTGTTTGCCTAAAAGGGTCTTGTTTCTCCTTCGCTCATGAAGCTTAATTTGGCTGGATATGAAATTCTTGGTTGAAATTTCTTGTTTTCTTTTTGGAGACAGAGTCTTTCTCTGTCACCCATACTGGAGTGCAGTGGTACGATCTCAGCTCACTGCAACCTTCACCTCCTGGGTTCAAGTGATTCTCCTGCCTCAGCCTCCCGAGTAGCTGAGGCTACAGGTGTGCGCCACCACGTCTGGCTAAATTTTTGCGTTTTTCAAAAAGACGGGGTTTCATCACGTTGGTCAGGCTGATCTCTAACTCCTGACCTCAGGTGATTCACCCGTATTGGCCCCCCAAAGTGCTGGGATTACAGATGTGAGCCACCATGCCCTGCCTGAAATTTCTTTAAGAACGTTGAATATAGGCCCCCATCTCTTCTGGATTGTAGGATTTCTGCTGAAAGGTTCACTGTTACCCTGATGGGATTCCCTATGTAACTGACCTGGCTCTTCTCTCTAGCTGCCTTTCACATTTTTTCTTTCATTTCGACCTTGGAGAATTTGATGATTATGTGTCTTGGCAATGGCCATCTTATGTAGTATCTCACTGGGATTCTCTGCATTAAATAAACCTTTTTAAAACAGATTGGGCTAGGCACAGTGCCTCACACCTATAATCCCAGCACCTTGGGAGGCCAAGGCAGGTGGATCACTTGAGCCCAGGAGTTTGAGACCAACCTGTGCAACATGGCAAAACTCTATCTCTACCAAAAATTCAAAAATTATCCGGGCATGGTGGCGTGTGCCTGTAGTCCTAGCTACTTGGGCGGCTGAGGTGGGAGGATTGCTTGAGCCCAGGAGGTCAAGACTGCAGTGAGCCGTGACTGTGCCACTGCACTCCAGCCTGGGCGACAGAGTGAGACCTTGTCTCAAAAAAAAATAAAAGAAAAAACATAGATTACCCAGTCTCAGGTACTCCTTTATAGCAAAATGGACTAAGAGAGTCTTTCTGATTCAGTACCATTCGGCCCTCTTCTGACTCCAGTATACTCTCAACTCAGCAACCTCAGTGACTGAAAACTTGGGTGAAATCACATCATCCCTCTGCTTAAAACCCCGCATTGACCCCTTCGTTCAAGAGTCAATGCCAAAGCCCTCACAGTGGCCCAGAGATCCTACGCTTGTGGCTCTTTGTTAACTCTCTTACCCCATCTCCTTGGTCCCCTTTTCTTCAGTCTTAGTAACCTCCTTCGGGCCTTTGCACTTCACTGTTCCTGCCGCCTGGGATAACCTCATAGTTCTCCCAGTTCCTTCAGCTTTGGCTCAAATCTCACCTTATCCTTGTGTTAGTCTGTTTTGCATTGCCCTAAAGGAATACCTGCACTGAGTAATTGATATGGTTTGGGTCTGTGTCCCCACCAGATCTTACGTCAAATCGTAGTTCCCAGTGTTGGAGGTGGGGCCTGGTGGCAGGTGCTTGGATCTTGGGGGCGGATTTCGCATGAGTGGTTTAGCACCTTCTGCCGTGTACCGTCCTCGCGACAGTGAGTGAGTTCTCATGAGATCTGGCTGTTTAAAAGTGTGTGGCACCTCCTCCTTCTCTTTCTTGCTCCTGCCATGTCACGTGCCTGCTCCCCCTTTGCCTTCCACCAAGATTGGAGTCTCCCTGAGGCTTCCTCAGAAGCTGATGCCGTTACACTTCCTATACAGTCTGCAGAACTGTGAGCCAATTAAACCTTTTTTTTTTTTTTTTTTGAGACGGAGTCTCGCTCTGTCACCCAGGCTGGAGTGCAGTGGCACCATCTCAGCTCACTGCAAGCTCCGCCTCCCGGGTTCATGGTATTCTCCTACCTCAGCCTCCTGAGTAGCTGGGATCACAGGCGCCCGCCACCATGCCCGGCTAATTTTTTGTGTTTTTAGTAGAGACGGGATTTCACCAGGTTAGCCAGGATGGTCTCAATCTCCTGACCTCCTAGTCCACCCGCCTTGGCCTCCCAAAGTGCTGGGATTACAAGTGTGAGCCACCATGCCCAGCCAAACCTTTTATTCTTTGTTCTTTTTTTTTGAGACGGAGTTTCTCACTTGTTGCCCAGGCTGGAGTGCAGTGGCGCCATCTCAGTTCACTGCAACCTCCGCCTCCTGGGTTCAAGTGATTCTCCTGCCTCAGCCTCCCAGGTAGGTGGGATTACAGGCACCTGCCACCACTCCTGGCTCATTGTTTGTGTTTTTAGTAGAGTGGGGGTTTCATCATGTTGGCCAGGCTGGTCCCGAACTCCTGACCTCAGTTCGTTTGCCTGCCTCAGCCTCTGAAAGTGCTGTGATTATAGGCATTAGCCACTGTGCCTGGCCATAACTTTGTTTTTTTTATCCTGGGTTCTCGGATTTCCATTCTTTTTTTTTTTTTGAGACGGAGTCTTGCTCTGTCACCCAGGCTGGAGTGCAGGGGAACGATCTCGGCTCACTGCAACCTCCACCTCCCGGGTTCACGCCATTCTCCTGCCTCAGCCTGCAGAGTAGTTGGGACTACAGGCACCTGCCACCATGCCCAACTAATTTTTTGTATTTTTAGTGGAGATGGGGTTTCGCAGTGTTAGCCAGGATGGGCTCCATCTCCTGACCTGATTTGCCCGCCTCCCAAAGGGCTGGGATTATAGGCGTGAACCACTGTGCCCGGGCTTGGATTTGCATTCTAAACCTTCTTTTAAATGTTTTATTTCAGCTATTATATTTTTAATTGCAAAAATACTTTTTTGCTTTTTGTTCAGTTTTTGTAGTATCTTGTCCGAATTTAAGAATGTTGCTACTTGAATTTCTTTTTCTCTTCCGGATATATTTGCTAAGTGTTTTTGCTGCTGCTCTTTCTCCTGCTTTTGAAGCTAAGGCAGGAGAATCACTTGAACTCGGGAGGCGGAGGAGGTTGCAGTGAGCCAAGATCGTGCCACTGCACTCCTGTCTGGGGGACAGAGTGAAACCTTGTCTCAAAAACTCAAAAAAAAAAAAAAAAAGCAATCTAAGTTTGCGAATTCTTTGTCTGCCCTAGCTCTTATTGTCAGGGATTTTTTAACCTAAGTAACTCCATGTTGTTGATTCTGACAGCTTTGACACTGCCATGATATTTTGTCTGGATTAGGACAGTCATCTCACCATTGATTTCTGCTATAATTTGTTGTTTGTTCCCCCAAAACTCATGTTGAAATTTGATCCCTAGTGTTGGTGATGGGCCTAAAATGGGAGGGGCCTAAAATGGGAGGTGTTTGGGTCCTGGGGGCAGATCCCTCCTGAATAGATGAATGAGTGAGTTCTTACTTTCTTTTTTTTTTTTTCTTTTTTGAGACGGAATCTTGCTCCCTCGCCCAGGCTGGAGTGCAGGGGCCGGATC
>NW_012113364.1:6035151-6038924 GCF_000951035.1 Colobus angolensis palliatus | reverse complement strand
TGGAGTACAGTGGTGTGATCTCGGCTCACTGCAACCTCTGCCTCCCAGGCTCAAGCGATCCTTCCACCTCAGCCTCCCAAGTAGCTGGACCACAGGTACCTGCCACCATGCCCAGATAATTTTTTGTATTTTTGGTAGAGATGGGTTCCACCATGTTGCCCAGGCTGGTCTTGAACTCCTGACCTCAAGTGATCTGCCCGCCTCGGCCTCCCAAAGTGCTAGGATTACAGACATGAGCCCCCATGCCCAGCCAGGTATTTTTTTTATAGCAATACAAGAATGGACTAATACTGTAATTTATAAAGAAAAGAGGTTTATTTGGTTCATGGTTCTGCAGGCTGTACAAGCATGGTGCCAACATCCACTTGGCTTCTGATAAAGCTTCAGGAAGTTTCCACCCATGGAGGAACAGGTACCACATGGTGAGAGAGGGAGCAAAAGAGTAGGGAGAGATGTGAGGCTTTTTTTTTTAACAGCCAGCTATGAACTAATAGGGCAAGAACTCAACACACCAAGGGGAGGGCAGCAAGCTGAGGTATGAGAGTAGAGTCTGGAGAGCGAGAGCCTAAGGCCAACCTGTGGCTGACTTCCTTGAATTAAACTGGAAGGAAAGCTTTAGCCTCTGATTGGCTGTGGACCAATTCTTTATTTGCATAGGGTGTAACTCCACTTCAGCCTCTGATTGGCCATGGGCCACACCTCCACTTCAGCCTCTGATTGGCCATGAGCCAATTCTTCATTTACATAGGGTGTAACCAATTGGAAGCCTCCAAAGGGTACCTGGGGGTATTACCAAATTCTTCTGGCTTAATAAAAACCCAAGGAACATTACAACTGGAGCTCCTGAGCCGCTTGCTTAAGCCTGCTTTCTCTCTGTAGAGTGTACCTTCCCATCAATAAATCTGTGTTTTTGTTGCTTTGTTCTTTTGTTGCTTTACTTGTGCATTTTTTTCAATTATTTGTTCAACATGCGAAGAACCTGGACAACTCCTGATCAAGACCCTCCACTGGTCACAAAGCCACTCATGAGGGACCCACCCCCATGACTCAGACAACCTCCTGTTCGAGCTCACCTCCAACACTGGAGATTACATGTTCATGATATTTGGAGGGGACGAATATCCAAACCATATCAGTTCTCGAGGCCTGCTGCAGTAGTGTTTTCTGACCCCCAAATACCTTTTTTCTTTTTTTTTTGAGATTAGAGTTTCGCTCTGTTGTCCAGGCTGGTGTGCAGTGGCATGATCTCGGCTCACCGCAACCTCCACCTCCTGGGTTCAAGCAATTCTCCTCCCTCAGCCTCCCGAGTAGCTGGAACTACAGGTGCCTACCACCATGCCCAGCTAATTTTTGTATTTTAGTAGAGACGGGGTTTCACCGTGTTGGTCAGGCTGGTCTCAAGTGATCTGTCCACCTCAGCTTCCCAAAGTGCTGGGATTACAGGCGTGTGACCGCGCCCGGCCAACCTGTCCTTTTTCTATACCAGTTCTCATGCTTACTATTGGGAGTTACCATTAGCCCACAAGACTGCCCCCACTTCAGACACCAGTCACAGGTCCCGGCTTTAAATATAGGGTTCCGCACCACTGTCTCCTCAGGTTCTGTAGGATGACTCACAGACTTCAGGAAGTTGCTTGACTTATGTTTACTGGTTTATTATAAAGGATGCAACTTAGGAACGGCCGAATGGAAGAGCTGCACAGGGCCGGCTATGGAGGGGTGGGGGTTGAGCAGGGCTTCCAGGCCGTCTCTGGTTGAGTCTTCTCCCCGGATGGTATGTTCACCAACACAATCCCCATTGTTCAGGGGTTTTTCTCAGAGGCTCCATTACATGGGCACGATTGATTAAATTATTGGCCTTGGTGATTAAGCTCAATCTCCAGTTCCTCTTCTCTTCCTAGTGTTCCCCGTTGGGGCCGGGGTAGGAGGTGCTGAGTTTAACCTCTCGTCAGTTTCTCTGGCAACCAGCCTCCATCCTGAAGCTATCTGAGGCCTCACCCCAATAAGTCATCTCATTAGCATACAAAAGACATTCATGCCATCTTTTGTTGCAGTGGCTGCTTGCAGCACAGAGCTTCTCTGGGGTTCTGGCAGCCCTGTGAACTCTTCCCTAGGGCTTTTTCCTATCAACCAGCTTCTTTTCATGTTTCCCATTCTTTTCACTCTTCACTATTTCTTTTCTTTTATTTATTTATTTTTTTTGGAGATGGAGTTTTGTTGCCCAGGCTGGAGTGCAATGGTGCAATCTTGGCTCACTGCAGCCTCCGCCTCCTGGATTCAAGTGATTCTCCTCCTGCCTCAGCCTCCTGAGTAGCTGAGATTGCAGGTGTGTGCCACCATGCCTGGCTAATTTTGTATTTTTAGTAGAGACTGGTTTTACCATGTTCAGGCTAGTCTCGAATTCCTGGCCTCAAGTGGTCTGCCCGCCTTGGCCTTCCAATGTCCTGGGATTACAGGTGTGAGCCACTGTGCCCAGCCCATTCTTCACTATTTCTTTTTGCACTTCTCTGTGTTTATTCTTTTTTAATGTATTATTTTCTTTATGAGACAGGATCTCAGTCAGTGGCCCAGGCTAGAGTGCATTGGTGTGATCATAGCTCACTGTATCCTCTAACCTCTGAGCTCAGGGGATCTTCCTGTCTCAACCTCTTGAGTAGCTGGGACTACAGGTATGTGCCATCACACCTGGCTAATTTTTAAATTTTTTTATAGAGATGAGGTCTCACTTTGCTGCCCAGGCTTGGCCTCAAGTGATCCTCCCATCTCAGCCTCCCAAAGTGCTGGGATTACAGGCATGAGCCATCTTGCCTGGCTGATAAGTTTAATCTAGTAGGGCAAGGCAGATTGATCATCCAAAGCCAAATTAGATTCAGTCCTACGTAAACCCTGATCGGATGAGAACAACACGAATGATCTCTGTAATAGTGCCCAAGAAAATGGTAAGGGTGAGGATAGAATTTGTGTTCATGAAGATACATATCAGTCACTGAAGACATTTTTCATGAGGACTGCCAACAGAGGTAAATGAGGGCTGTATTTGGCTCATTGAAGACTTTATTTGATTTTTTTTTGGTCCTATTAGGGATTTGCAGCAGTTCTTGCTGAAGCAGTTACGTCCCTGGATCTGCCTGTGGCAATTATTAATCTAAAAGAATATGATCCGGATGATCATCTGATAGAAGAGGTTGGTAATTGTCTTATTTTTTCTTCAATCAGAACTCTCAAATTTAACTGACCTGCAGTCTTCAGAATAAATTTAATTAGGTAACTAGAATCTTCAGAGTAAATTTAATTTTCATGCTAAGGGATTTCAGTTAGTTGAATTCCAATGTGAATCAGAGCGTTGAATGTGGGGTGAGGTTCACTGATTCTCACCTGGTGTGGGGCTTGTCCTTCAGGTTTGTTAAATTCTCCTGGGGCAGGGCTAGAGGTGAGAAAGCTTGGGTGGTTGGAAGTTCACTCCTTCCCACAATTTTCTTTTTTTTTTTTTGAGATGGAGTCTCACTATGTCGCCCAGGCTGGAGTGCAGTGGTGCAACCTCAGTTCAGTGCAATGACCATCTCCAGGTTCAAGTGATTCTCCTGCGTCAGCCTCCCAAGTAGCTGGGATTTACGGGCATGCGCCACCATGCCCAGCTAATTTTATTTATTTATTTATTTATTTTTATTTTTTGCTGGAGACAAGGTTTCACCATGTTGGCCAGGCTGGTCTCAAACTCCTGGCCTCAAGTGATCCGCCCACCTTGGCCTCCCAAAGTGCTGGGATTACAGGCG
>NW_012113364.1:6032041-6034455 GCF_000951035.1 Colobus angolensis palliatus | reverse complement strand
CTCGGCCTCCCATACTGCTGGGATTACAGACATCAGCTACTGTGCCCGGGCCTATTACTTAATATCTATGAGGGTTTAATTTCTTCATCTGAAAAATATTTTTCCCCTTTCTCCAGTCATGCACAGTTAGGGGATTTCACCCTACAGCAGTGGTTCTCAAAGTGTGACCCCTGAGCCAGCAGCATCAGCATCTCCTGTGAACTTGCTAGAAATGCAGAATCTCAGGACTTAGCCTAGCTGCACTGTGGAGCTTAAACAGTGCTCCTGGCGACGCTGATGCAGGTGGAGTCAGAGAAGCAGTTAGAGGCTGGGCGTGGTGGCTTACGCCTGTAATCCCAGCACTTTGGGAGACCGAGGTGGGCGGATCACCTGAGGTCAAGAGTTTGAGACCAGCCTGGCTAACATGGTGAACTCACGTCTCTACTAAAAATACAAAAATTAGTTGGGCATGGTGGTGGGTGCCTGTAGTCCCAGCTACTCGGGAGGCTGAGGCAGGAGAATTGCTTGAACCTGGGAGGCGGAGGTCGCAGTGAGCCGAGATTGTGCCATTGCCCTCCAACCTGGGTGACAAAAGCAAATCTCCATCTAAAAAAAAAAAAAAAGAAACAAGAAGCACATGGAGCTGGGGTTGACAAACTTTCACGTAAAGGGCCAGGTAGTAAGTATCTTCACCTTTGTGGGCCGGGCGGCTACTCAGTTTTGCCACCGCGGCACAAAACAGCCATAGATAATATGTAAATGAATGAGCGTGGCTGTGTTCCACTAAAACTTTCTTTAAAAAAATAGAGGCCAGGCATGGTGGCTCTTGCCTATAATCCCAGCAAGTTGAGAGGTCAGGGCTGGTGGATCGCTTGAGCTCAGGCATATAGGGCAGCCTGGGCAACATGGTGAAACCTCATCTCTATTGAAAATAGAAAAATTAGCCGTGGTGGTGCACGCCTGTAGTCCCAGCTACTTGGGAGGCTAAGACATGAGAATTGCTTAAACTCGGGAGGTGGAGGTTGCAGTGAGCTGAGATCACGCCACTGCACTCTAGCCTGTGTGACAAAGCAAGACTCTGTCTCAAAAAAAAAAAAAAAAACCCAAAAAGGCAGCAAGCCATTTGTTCTTAGACATGAGTATGCAGTTTTTCAAAGGATTTTTCTTCATTGAGATAATTTATGCCTTGAATATTCTACTGAAACAATTACTTTCTTGGTTAGGTGACTAGTAAAAATGTCTGTGTGTTCCTGGTTGCGACATATACTGATGGCCGACCAACCGAAAGTGCAGAGTGGTTCTGCAAATGGTTAGAGGAAGCGTCCAGTGATTTTCGATTTGGCAAAAGTTACCTGAAGGGTATGAGATATGCGGTGTTTGGCCTGGGAAATTCTGCCTATTCCAGCCACTTCAACAAGGTAGGTCTATATTGAGTTATAGAAATAAATTCTCCCTGTAGATACACACACCCTTACACACACGTACACACACACATATGTGAAATTATCCACAGACTTTGGTAGCTATAAATAAATACGTTTCTTCTGTTATTTTATTTATCGATTGATTGAGACAGAGTTTTGCTCTGTCGCCCAGGCTGGAGTGCAGTGACGCCATCTCAGCTCACTGCAACTTCCACCTCCCGAGTTCAAGTGATTCTCCTGCCTCAGCCTCCCGAGTAGCTGGGATTACAGTCATGTGCCATCACGCTTGTCTCGTTTTTGTATTTTTAATAGAGACAGGGTTTCACCATGTTGGCCAGGCAGGCGTGAGCCACTGCACCCAGCCTCTTCTATTATTGTATTTTTCTTTTTTTTTTTGAGACAGAGTCTCGCTGTATCCCCCAGCTGGAGTGCAGTGGTGTGGTCTTGGTTCATGGCAACCTCTGCCTCCTGGGTTCAAGCGATTCTCATTTCTCAGGCTCCTGAGTAGCTGGGATTATAGGCACCTGCCACCATGCCCAACTAATTTTTGTATTTTTAGTAGAGACAGGGTTTCTTCATGTTGGCCAGGCTGGTCTTGAACACCTAACCTCAGGTGATCCACCCGCCTTGGCCTCCCAAAGTGCTGGGATTACAGGTGTGAGCCACTGTGTCCGGCTCTCTTCTTTTATTCTTTATAACTGGATATTGCTATACATACATATTCAAACTTGGCATACGGTAGATTCTCAATACATTTTTGTTGAATAAAATGAGTGGGTATTCCTCATATTGTTTAGTGTTTTAGTGGGCTGGACCCATGGTCCCCAGGCAGGACCTTGTAGATGGAAGATGACTGAGTCTTTGGATTTGCTCAACTGCCTTTTCTGTTGTTGAGTGACCTTTATTGCCCAAGCTCTTTTTTTATGAGATGGAGTCTCACTCTGCCACCCAGGCTGGAGTGCAGTGGCGTGATCTTGGCTAACTGCAACCTCCACCTCCCAGGTTCAAGCA
>NW_012113364.1:6026529-6031476 GCF_000951035.1 Colobus angolensis palliatus | reverse complement strand
AAAGTGCTGGGATTACAGGCGTGAGTCACCACGCCCGGCTATTTTTATTTTTTTTTAAGACAGGGTCTTGCTTTGCCGCCTAGGCTGGAATGCAGTGACCTGATCAGACTTCTCTGAATCTTGAAGTCCTAGGCTCAAGGGATCCTCCCAAGTCAGCCTCCCTAGTAGCTGGAACTATAAGCATGTACCACCACCCCTTGCTAATGTTTTAATTGTTTGTAGAGATTAGGGTCTCACTGTGTTGCCCAGGCTTGGTTCAAACTCCTGCCTCAAGCAGTCCTACCCAACTTGGCCTCCCAAATTGCTGGGATTACAGGCGTGAGCATGTCCAGCCTGAACTCAGTTTAAAACAATCATGAATTTTTCAAGGGAAGTGGAGGAAAAAACATTCATTGCCCTTTATGTAATAAAACATTAAATTTTTTGGGTAGTTTTCCTGGGCTATTTTTCTAAATGAAATTAAATTGGCTCCTTTTGCATCCTGTTCTCTACACTTGAAAAAAATGAAACGATGGAGCCTCTCAGTTTCTTGGTCATTTGCATTGTGTACCTCTTCCTAGGGATGGGCCCTGCCTGGCTGTCTGTCTCTGGTGGAGTGTGAGTGACGGTGGAGGTGGGAAGTTTTCTTTAAAAGCTGTTTTCGGCCAGGCGCAGTGGCTCACACCTGTAATCCCAGCACTTTGGGAGGCAGAGGCAGGCTGATCATCTGAGGTCGGGAGTTCGACCCCAGCCTGACCAACATGGAGAGACCCCCGTCTCTACTAAAAGTACAAAATTAGCCGGGCATGGTGGCCTGTAATCCCAGCTACTTGGGAGGCTGAGGCAGGAGAATCACTTGAACCCAGGAGGTGGAGGTTGCAGTGAGCCGAGGTCATACCATTGCATTCCAGCCTGGGTAATGAGTGAAACTCCGTCTCAAAAAAAAATAAAATAAAAAATAAAATAAAAGCTGTTTTCATTCTATTGTGTCACAATGTAGATTTTGCCCCATATTTTCATTAAAAACATTTTTGATTATGTGTTTTTTGAGACAGGATCTCACTGTGCTGCCTAGGTTGGAGTTCAGTGGCGTGATCGTAGCTTGCTGCAGCCTCGACCTCCCTGGGCTCAGGTGATCCTCCCACCTTAGCCTACTGAGTAGCTGGGACCACAGGCGCCCACCACATCCAGCTAGTTTTCGTATTTTTTGTAGAGGCCGGGTTTTCCTTTGGTGCCCAGGCTGGTGTTGAACTCGGGCTTGAGCATGCTTCTCGCCCCAGTCTCCCGAAGTGCTGGAATTATAGGCGTGAGCCACTGCACCTGGCCTCTCCCCATATTTTCAAAGAAATTAGATTATGAATGGGCAAATTCAGATATGTAAATTTTTTTGTTGTTGAGACAGAGTCACTCTCTTGCCCAGGCTGGAGTGCAATGGCACAGTCTCGGCTCATCGCAATCTCTGCCTCCTGGGTTCAAGGAATTCTCATGCCTCGGCCTTCCAAGTAGCCTGAATTACGTGCGTGCGCCACCACGCCCCACTAATTTTTGTATTTTTAGTAGAGGCGGGGGGTCTCACCATGTTGGCCAGGCTGGTCTTGAACTCCTGGCCTCAAGGCCTCAAGCAGGCTGCCTGCCTCAGCTTCCCAAAGTGCTGGGATTACAGGCGTGAGACACTGCACCTGGCCTAAATATGTAAATATTTTGTTTAATGCCTTGCCACTCAGGAAGCTGATTAAGTTTTTGAGCTCTTAACTGTGCCTCTGATAACCTCTGTTCCTCAGCTTAATTGCTTCATATCACAGTGAAATAAAGTATTGAGTTTAGGAAATCACAAATCTTGCCAAATTGATTACATTTTCATTTTATAACTGAATCGGCTTAGGCCCCATAGGCTTTGTTACATTTTTGGAACTCATTTATTTTGTTACCTCCTGTTTTGTTCTTAATATGATATAGAATGGTAGGTTTCAAATTTTTGTTTTAGTCATTAACCCTTCATTTGATAAAGGGGATTTATTTGTCCTTTTGATTAACAAAAAATCAAATGCAGAAAAGTAGAATACGTAAAATGCAGCTCTTCTGGGTCAGGGCTGGAACTTGAAGGCTTGAAGGTCATTGTGCCAAGTAATTTCCTCTTCCTCAGCAGCAGCCTGTGACCGGGGCCCCAGAAGGACTTTGGGCTTTTGCAGAGCAGTCTGGAAAACCCTGATTTAGAGAACGGTGCTTTTAGCCTATCTATCTTTTCCTCGCAGGTTGGCAAAAATGTTGACAAGTGGCTCTGGATGCTTGGTGCACATCGTGTGATGAGTCGAGGGGAGGGCGACTGCGACGTGGTTAAAAGCAAGCATGGCAGCATTGAGGCGGACTTCAGAGCGTGGAAGACCAAGTTCATCTCCCAGCTGCAGACACTTCAGAAAGGGGAGAGAAAGAAGTCCTGTGGCGGCCACTGCAAGAAAGGCAAATGTGAATCTCACCAACATGGCTCAGAGGAGAGGGAGGAAGGATCTCACGAGCAGGATGAATTGCATCACAGAGACACTGAGGTATACTGCCTGTGTGTCCATCTCTCGATGCTTTCCCCCTCTGCTTGGAGATCTCGAGCTTGACCTCTTCCTCAGTAAACTACCTCGCTGGCTTCTGGTTAGAAGGAAGATCTGCTGGGTGCAGTGGCTCGCACTTGTAATCCCTGCACTTCGGGAGGCCAAGGTGGGAGTATTGCTTGAGTCCAGGAGTTCAGGACCAGCCTGGGCAACATAGCAAGATCCTATCTTTACCACAATAATTTTACGTTTAGCAAGGCATGGTGGTGCACGCCTGTTGTCTCAGCTATGTAGGAGGTAGAGTTGGGAGGATCACCTGAGCCCAGGAATTTGAGGCTGCAGTGAGCTGTGATCATGCCACTGCCCTCCAGCCTGGGCAACAGAGTGAGACCCTACCTCAAAAACAAAAGAACAATAACAAAAAAAGAAGGAGGGTGTGAAACTCATGTGGTGGTGTTTCAGAGAGAGAGTGAGGCCTTAGGAATTAAGCCATATCGTGCTAGATGCCTTCCAGAGTCTCTTCTTTAGGCCAGGCACAGTGGCTCACACTTGTAATCCCAGCACTTTTGGGGGGCCAAGGTGGGTGGATCACTTGAAGTCGGGAGTTTGAGACCATTCTGGCCGACATGGCGAAACCCCATCTCTACTAAAGAGACAAAAATTAGCTGGGCGTGGTGATGGGCACCTGTAATCCCAGCTACTTGGAGGCTGAGGCACAAGAATCGCTTGAACCCGGGAGGTGGAGGTTGCAGTGATCTGAGATCACGCGACTGCACTCCAGCCTGGGCGACAGAGTGAGACTCAGTGTCAAAAAAAAAAAAAAAAACACACAACCAAAATCTCATCTTTAATCCTTGCATTGTTAGAGTCAAGTAGATTTTTACCACATTTTGCAAGTGGCAAAACGGAGCCACAGAGAAGTTAAATTTGTCCCAGCCTGAGCTTACATCTCATTATCCCCAGATCACACATACCTCCTGACTTCAATGACTACATTAGTTACTCAAACTGAAGGCTGCAAGTCATCCTAGATTCCGCTCTTTTTCCCTCACATTCTGAGCGTTTCTCTTGCTTCCTTCTTTAAATACCCCAATTCCTTTGAAGCTCCTGTCTTCGGGCTGTAACACTCCTGTCATCTTCACAGCTGTTATCTTTAGGCCACCTGGTCAGTTGCGTAATTCAGCAGCAACTTTACATTCTGACTCATTGTTTCTCTCTCTACCCCTGTTCCTACCATTATTCTTTGAGGCTGTGGTATCGTTGTGGATGATCTGTTTAACACCCTGGCCTGCAGTTTCCTGGCCTTCACACCTCCAGCAACCATTTTTCCACTGACCCTGGTCTCTCCCTTACATTGGCACATCTGAAATCCAAGTTGTTCCTCTCATGCTTACTATGACCTCATTCTGTGGCCTCTACTTTAACAACATTCCTTTTTTTTTTTTTTTTTTTTGAGACAGGGTCTCACTGTCACCCCTAGTCTGGAGTACAACAGTGTGATCATGGCTCACTGCAGCCTCGACCTCCCCAGGCAGTGGTGATCCTCCCACTTCAGCCTCCCAAATAGCTGGGATTATAGGCATGTGCCACCACGCCTAGCTAATTTGTCTATTTTTTTTGCAGAGATAGGGTTTCACCATGTTTCAGCCTGTTGCCCAGGCTGGTTTTTTGAATACTTGGGCTCAAGCCATCCACTTGGCCCGGCCTCCAAAATGCTGGAATCATAGGCATGAGCAACTGTGCCTGGCCTTTAAAATTCTTTTGATCCGGCCGGGTGCGGTGGCTCATACCTGTAATCCCAGCACTTTGGGAGGATGAGGCGGGTAGATCTTGAGGTCAGGAAGTCAAGACCAGCCTGGCCAACATGGGGAAACCCTGTCTCTACTAAAAATACAAAAATTAGCTGGGCGGGTGGCGGGCGCCTGTAATCCCAGCTACTCGGGAGGCTGAGGCAGGAGAATCGCTTGAACCTGAGAGACGGAGATTGCAGTGAGCCGAGATCACACCACTGAACTAGGTGACAGAGCAAGACTCCATCTCAAAAAAAAAAGAAAATCCCATCTGAACCTATATATTTTTATTGAGTAGTAGAAACTGCTTACTTCATTTCCCTCCTTAAACCCCATTTTGAGTTTTATCCTCGCTCTGTTATAAACCTCTTCAATGTTTTTTTTTCTTTTGTTTGAGATGGAGTCTTGCTTTGTCTCCCAGGCTGGAGTGAAGTGGCGCAATCTCAGCTCACTGCAGCTTCTGCCTCCTGGGTTCAAGGATTCTCCTGCTTCAGCCTCCCGAGTAACTGGGATTACAGGTGTGCGCCACCATGCCCAGCTAATTTTGTATTTTTAGTAGAGACGGGGTTTTGCCATGTTGGCCAGGCTGGTCTCAAACTCCTGGTGATCTGCCCGCCTCAGCCTCCCAAAGTGCTGGG
>NW_012113364.1:6024123-6026479 GCF_000951035.1 Colobus angolensis palliatus | reverse complement strand
CCTTGGCCTTCCAAAGAACTGGGATTACAGTTGTGAGCCACCGTGGCAAGCCTTAACCTTTTCAATTGCTTTACCTCTCACTCACTCTTCTAACCCGATTGGCCAAACCCCAACCCAGCCTGAAACCGTCCCCTTCACATCAGCCTTCCCCATCCCTGCTGCTGATTGTTTGACTACAGATTCATGACCACAGGCTCAAGTGTAGATTCAGAAGTGCCCTACAGTCTCACAACTTCCCTTGCAAATTCCCCTTCTTACTCTCCAAGATGACTGCAGCTTACTCATTTCCTCCCCACCCCTTCCCTCAGCTTCCATCTGAAGCCATCAGAGGGGAGTTCTCTCAGTGTCTCCCCAGCCCATTTCCAGATCTTTGCTACCGCTCCTGGCTCAGAAGACCAACTATCTGGTTCCTGTCCCAGACTACATCTGTCCATGCTGCGGAATCAAGGACTGGGTTCCTTCATTGATTGCTTCTCTTCTCCTGTATCATTCATTTCTTTTCTCTACTAGATTGTTCCCATAAATTTATAAAGACACCCCAGAATTATATGTGTTTAAACAAACTTAAAAAACAAAAAACAGGTTGGGTGCGGTGGCTGACGGCTGTAATCCCAGCACTTTGGGAGGCCAAGGCGGGCAGATCACCTGAGGTCAGGAGTCTGAGACCAGCCTGGCCAATGTGGTGAAATCTTTTCTCTACTAAACTACAAAAAAATTAGCCAGGCGTGGTGGCTCACACCTGTAATCCCAGCTACTCAGGAGACTGACGCAGGAGAATCACTTGAACCTGGGAGGTGAAGGTTGCATTGAGTCGAGATAGTGCCACTGCACCCCAGCCTGGGTGACAGAGTGAGACTCTGTTTAAAGAAAAAAACAAAAAAAACCCCAAAAACTGAAAAAATAGAGAGGCGTCTCCAGAGTTTAGCAGATACCTCTTAGCTCTGTCTCTTGCTTAGCTCCCAGGTTATATTTGCCCTCTCTGGAATCCTTACATTTTTGCCAACTCAGTGAGGCACTTAAAATTGTGCTTTAAAAATTATTACCTTGGCTGGGTGTGGTGGCTCACGCCTGTAATCCCAGCACTTTGGGAGGCCGAGGTGGGCAGATCACTTGAGGTCAGGAGTTCGAGACCAACCTGGCCAAATAGTAAAACCCTCTCTCCACTAAAAGTACAAAAATTAGCTGGGCGTGGTGGAATGCGCTGGTAGTCCCAGCTGCTCCGGAGGCTGAGACAGGAGAATCCTTGAACTGGGGAGGTGGAGGTTGCAGTGAGCCGAGATTGCACCACTGTACTCCAGCCTGGGCGATAGAGCGAGACTCTGTCCCAAAAAAAAAATAAATAAATTACCTTATTTAGTTTTTGTTGTTTTCTGCAGGAGAGTTGTTGAAAGTGTGCTGTCTGTCATATGGCTGGGAACAGAGGTCTCTGTCAGCTCTCAGCTACTCCAGTTTGGCTTTCTCTCCCCCTGAACTGTCTCCCCCTGAACTGCTCTTTTCTACACCCAGGGGACTTCATGTCATCAAGCCTGAGGGGGATTTACAAAAGGAAAATAGATTTTATTTAAGAGATGAAAGCTTTTTATTTTATTGTGTTATTTTATACAGGGTCTTGCTTTGTTGCCCAGGCCAGAGTGTCATGGAGTGATCATAGCTCACTACAGCTTTGAACTCCTGAGCTCGAGTGATCCTCCTGCCTCAGCCTCCTGAGTAGCAGGGACTTACAGTCCTGCGCCACCATCCTGTCTACTTTTAATTTTTGTTTTTGGAGAGACAGGGTCTCACTATTTTGCCCAGGCTGATCTTGAACTCCTGGCCTCCAGCAGTCCTCGCACCTTGGCCTCCCAAAGTGTTGGGATTACGAGCCTCCACACTGGCTGCAAGCTCTTTAAGTTATGGGACCCGTAATCTGAACTGAAATTGATGTTTCATTCCAATTTCAATTCAGTCATAGCTTGGACTGAAATGAAATTGGAATGAAACATCTGTCATATCACTTCCTGTTGAGCTAAATAATTGTCTCTTGAAGCCATCTGCTCTGTGGGCTTTAGACTGACTGCCTCCAGGTAGACATTAAATGCTGTATGCATTTCACACCATACCTCATATCCTATCATTCCACAGTGCATAGCTAATCACTAATCAATGTTATCTCTGTAAAGCAATGAGAATTTCTGTCTAATAACTTGGTATTGACCACTCCTTGTTCCCTTTGCTTTTAAAAACCTGCTTGTTGGCCGGGTGCGGTGGCTCACGCCTGTAATCCCAGCACTTTGGAAGGCCGAGACGGGCGGATCACGAGGTCAGGAGATCGAGACCATCCTGGCTAACAGAGTGAAACCCTGTCTCTATTAAAAAT
>NW_012113364.1:6021909-6022753 GCF_000951035.1 Colobus angolensis palliatus | reverse complement strand
TTATTCTTGTGTTTCTGATGCTTCACAAATCCAAAATGGAGCTCTTTATCTCCACCCTTCTGTTCTGTTCCACGGTCGTGTTTCCCATCTCAGGAAACACTCCCACCATCTCAGTGGCTTAAAAAGAAACCTAAGAGCTGTGCTTGCTTCTTTCCTTTGCCTCATTCCTGTATTGAATTCCTCAGTAAGTCTGGTTCCTTCTTTGTCCAAAACAGAGGTCAGCAAACTTTCTATGAAGGGCCAGTTAGTCAATATTTTCAGCGTTGTGGGCCACATGGTTTTTGTTGAAACTGTCAAGTCTGCCATTGTGTCAAGAAAACGGCCACAGGGGACATGTAAATGAATTGTCATGTTGAGATCTGGCCCGAGGCTGCCTGGATTTGGCCATAGTTTGCAAACCTCTGGCTTAAAATATTTCATATCCATCCAATTCCCTCCATCTCTACTGCTAATGTGCAAGTTCAAGCCATATTGCTTGACCAGACTACTATAGCAGCCACATATTTTGTCTTCCTATCTCTTCTCCATCTATCATTCAGAGTAGACTTTTTTGGGGGGCTCGGGGTGAGGAACAGGGTCTTTCCCAGGCTGGAGTATAGTGGCACACTCTTGGCTCACTGCAGCAACCTCCTGGGCTCAAGCTATCCTCCCGCGTCAGCCTCCTGAGTATCTGGGACTACAGGTGCACACCACTGTGCCCGGCTAATTTTTGTATATTTTGTAGAGACAGGGTTTCACTATGTTGTCCAGGCTGATCTCAAAACTCTTGGGCTTAAGCAATCTACCTGCCTTGGCTTTCCAAAGTGATTACAGTCGTGACCTGCCACACCCGGCCTCAGAGTAA
>NW_012113364.1:6019419-6021679 GCF_000951035.1 Colobus angolensis palliatus | reverse complement strand
TTTTTTGTATTTTTAGTAGAGACGGGGTTTCACCGTGTTAGCCAGGATGGTCTCAATCTCCTGACCTCGTGATCCGCCCGCCTCGGCCTCCCAAAGATGTTGGGATTGCAGACGTGAGCCACGGCGCCTGGCCAAGTAATCTTAAAAGTACAAATCAGACCATGTTACCTTCCTGTTTAAAAGTGATTTTTCATTGGTGCTTTCATAAAAACTTCATTTGTTAGTGTGACCTTAGCACCTAATCTGACTCTTGAATTTCTCCATTGTCATCCTACTATTCTCTGTCTTCCTCTCCAACGTCTAGCCATGTGGTCTCCTTGGTGCTAAAAATATTTGTCAAGGCTGGGCGTGGTGGCTCATGCCTGTAATCCCAGCACTTTAAGAGTCTGAGGTGGGCGGATCACAAGGTCGGGAATTCGAGACCAGCCTTACCAACATGGTGAAACCCTATCTCTATTAAAAATACAAAAATCAGTTGGGCATGGTGGCGGGCACCCGTAGTCCCAGCTACTCGGGAGGCTGAAGCAGGAGAATTGCTTGAACCTGGGAGGCAGAGGTTGTGGTGAGCCGAAATCGTGCCCTTGCACTCCAGCCTGGGTGACAGAGTGAGACTCCAGTCTCCAAAAAAAAAAAAATTTTTTTTTGCCAAATAAGTTTGAATATCCAGCCTTCTGCTCACCTGTTACTCTTTAGTTCAGGCCAACATCTTTTCTTCCCGAGGGGATTGTCGTATGTTGTTCAGATTTATCCTTGTCTGTAGTCTTGTTTCCCTTAAATTACCTTCTGTCTTCCCAGTTGAGTGAGCTATTGAAATGCAGGTTTGTGTTATTTCTCTGTTCAGACCATGCTAGACGCTCCTCATTCTCTCTTTCCAGAGCAGGCAAGATCCTTTGCAGTCTGGCCCACATCTTTCTCTGCTACATTTTCTCCCCATGTCATATGCTTTATTCTACATCTGCTGGTACTTTCTGAGTGGTAGACAGTAGCTGAATGCCTCGTGGTGCTTGCTTCAGTGACTTTGCCCATCCCCTTCCAACAGCATTCCCACATGTCTTTCCCTGGCCAGGCCTGTTTACTTACCCTTCACATATGACTCAGGTATCGTCTCATTCAGGCAGCTCCCCATGGATTTGGAGCCCGCTACATGGCTTTTTTCATATTCATAAACCCTCTCATTCAAGCATTGCCCCTTTAAATGTAGCATCTGTATGTCTCTTACTGGATTGCAGTCTTTGTGGGGACCAGGGGAATGTGTTGCATTAATTTTCTAGCGCTGCTGGCTACCATGAGTATATTCAGTGTTCAAGAGAACTTTTGAAGTTTCCCAAGGTCACAGAGCCAAGTTAATAGCAGTTTTGATTTGATTTTATGTGAAGATGAAATAGGTTCCTTTTTGGAAAAAGTAAATTCTCGACATGAGTCTTTCCATCAGAAACTCGAGTCTAGGAGAAGTTATGAAGGAGAGTCTAGGACAGGGATCAGCAAACAGGCTCACTGGCCAGGTGCAGCCTATTGCCTGTTGTTTTTTGAGACAGGGGCCAGTCTGTCCCCCAGTCTGGAGTGCAGTAGTTAGTGCACAGCTCACTGTAGCCTCTAATTCCTGGGCTCAAGCGATCCTCCTGTCTCAGCCTCCTGAGTAGCTGGGCCTACAGGCGTGCACCACCATGCCCAGCCAAGTTTTTAAATGTTTTGTAGAGATGGGGTCCCACTGTGTTGCCCAGGCTGGTCTCAAACTCCTGAGCTCACGTGATCCTCCTGCCTTGGCCTCCCAAAGTGTTGGGATTACAAGTGTGAGCCAGTGCACCCAGCTTATTTTTTAATTTTTTAAAATATGGGTTTTGGGAGCATAGCCATGCTCATTTATGTATTGTCATAACTGCTTTAGTGTTAGAGGGGGGCAGATTTGCGTAGTTAAGACAGGATTGTATGTCCCACAAGGTCAGAAATACTTACAATTTGGTGTTTTATAGCAAAAGTTATACTGACTTCTTGTCCAGGATAACATGGGGATATTGGACCAGATGATTCTTGATGTCTCTTCTGTGTCTAAGATTCTGAAATGTATTGGAAATGATGAGGTAGGAGCACAGGACACATGGGCAATACGGAACTTATTGCAATTCTAGGAAAATGGGTACATCAGGAGATCCTAATACTGAAGGTATTCTTTTTTTTTTTTTGAGACGGAGTCTCGCTCTGCCGCCCAGGCTGGAGTGCAGTGGCCGGATCTCAGCTCACTGCAAGCTCCGCCTCCCGGGTT
>NW_012113364.1:6013269-6016470 GCF_000951035.1 Colobus angolensis palliatus | reverse complement strand
CCGTCTCAAAAAAAAAAAAAAAGAATTTGTAGACAGCCAGGCACTGTGGCTCACGCCTGTAATCTCAGCACTTCGGGAGGCTGAGGTGGGTGGATTACCTGAGGTCAGGGGTTCAAGACCAGCCTGGCCAACATGGTGAAACCCTGTCTCTACCAAAAATACAAAAATTAGCCAGGTGTGGTGGTATGCACCTGTGATCCTAGCTACTTGGGAGGCTGAGGCAGGAGAATCACTTGAACCCAAGAGGCGGAGGTTGCAGTAAGCTGAGATCACGCCACTGCACTCCAGCCTGGGTAACAGAGCGAGACCCTGTCTCAAAAAAAAAAAGCAAGAATTTAGAGACGTAGTGAATTCTCAGTGTGGGAGGAAGTGTAAGAGAACTTTGCCTTTGCCCCTTTGAACACTGTATTTCTGAAGCATTTCTCTTCCAGGAGGAAGAACCCTTTGAGAGCTCCAGTGAAGAAGAGTTTGGTGGTGAGGACCGTCAGAGCCTCAATTCCATTGTTGATGTTGAAGATTTGGGCAAAATTATGGATCATGTGAAGAAAGAAAAGGTACCATTACTTTGGGAAATGTTGCACTTGGCTCCCGCAGTTGGTTAACATTTAGTATTTATTGCTGTGTAGTCCATCTGAGCTCACAAGAAGAGTTTCATTTCTCTAGCTTCTGTCTTGAGGGTTTTATAATTTTTTTTTGCCATTTTTCATGAGCATGGTGAACATCTCTCCTCTCAGCCCTGTGAAAGTCAGCTCATCAGAGGATAAGCAGGAGATTTGAGAACAAGGACTGAGGACAGTGTAGATCAGGGGCGTCCAATCTTTTGGCTTTCCTGGGCCACATTGGTAGAAAAATTGTCTTGGGCAACACATAAAATACAGTAATGATAGCTGATGAGCTTAAAAAATTAAAAAAGTTTATGAATTTGTGTTGGGCCAGTGGGCTGTGGTTTGGACAAGCTTGGTGTAGACGGTCAGAGAGATTTTATTCAGGGCTGTTTGAAGATGAACAACATGACAGGATTTATTATGGTTGAGATTCCAAGTGAAACTCCAGTGTTAATTTGCTTCTCTGCTGTATAGACTAAGTGGTGTTGGGGCTTAAGGATGGCAGCCTGGTCTGTGGGTGTGGAGATCCGCATAAGTGGGGCCCCTAGGAATCCAGGAAATATCAGTCTGGTATGTGACTGTTTCAGTGACTAGATGAATGTGAGAATGTACGATGCAGTAGGATTTCATTCAGGTTCCAGTGATCTAAAATTGAAATAATATTGTATATGCTATACTATAAAAAATAACAGCCTCAATTTAACTGTGAGGTTTGGAAAATGAGAATCCCCTAAATTAAAATTATATGTAGTCCATAAACTTTAAAAAAACGGAAGAAAGCTACTAGAAAATCCAAGAAAATCAAAGCTAAAACCTACACAAATTCAAATGAACTCAGTAAGGTTAGCAGGATATCATAATGTAGAAAGTCAATAGACTTTATATTTCCAAACAATAACCAGTTAGAAGCTATAGTAAAAGGGAAGACCTCATTTAGACTAGCTACATAAAGGATAAATAATTACCTACCAATTTATTTATTTTTTATTTTTTGAGATGGAGTCTCATTCTGTCACCCAGGCTGGAGTGCAGTGGTGTGATCTTGGCTCACTGCAACCTCTGCCTCCTGGGTTCACGTGATTCTTCTGCCTCAGCCTCCCGAGTAGCCGGGACTACAGGTGCACACCACCACGCCCAGCTAATTTTTGTATTTTTAGTAGAGACGGGATTTCACCATGTTGGCCAGGCTGATCTCGAACTCTTGACCTCAGGTAATCTGCCCACCTTGGCCTCCCACAGTGCTGGGATTACATGCGTGAGTTACCACACCTGGCCTACCTACAGATTAATTTAAAAAGAAATGTCTTAAACCTATGTTGGAAAACTTTAAAACATTCCTGAATGATATCAAAGGGGACTCGAGCAAATGGAAAGACATTCCTTGTTTTAGGTAGAGTGACTCAGAATGGTAAAGATGTCAGTTCTCTTAATATATAAGTTTGATGGAATCCCAGTAGAATTTCCAGTAGGTCCTCCAGCCTTCTAGATCTAGATTGGTCTATTCATGTGGAAAAAATAAACATGGAATAATAATTACAAAAACCCTGGTGAAAGTAGTGATGAGAAGGACTAACCCTCCCACATATTGAAACATACCACAAGGTATCTCTGATTAAAACTGTAGTACTGGCTCATGATGAGACAGAGACCCTTGTAACAGAATAAAATTCTAAGAATATGTAGGAATTTCATATATCTTAAAGGTGGACTCTGAAGACCTGGAGTTTAAAAGGGACTCTAAAAATAAATTATGTTGGCTGAGTGCGGTGGCTCACCCTGTAATCCCAGCACTTTGGGAGGCTGAGGTGATGGGAGGATTTCTTGAGGCCAAGAGTTTGGGACCAGGCTTGGCAACATAGTGAAACCCCATCTCTACAAAAAAAAAAAAAATTAGCTGGATGTGGTGGCATGTGCCTGTAGTCCTAGCTACTTGGGAGGCTGAGGTGGGAGGATTGCTTGAACCTGGGAGTTTGAGGCTGCAGTGAGCTGTGATCATGTCACTGCACCCCGGCCTGTGTGACATTGTGAGATCTTTCAAAAAAAAAAAAGATGTGAAACATCTGTTAGCTTGTATATACATCAGAATCATTTCCAAATGGATGAGCGAGCTAAATGTTGAAAAAATTATATAAATAGTAGAATCAGGGATTATTGTCTAACCTGGAGAAAACTTTTTTATGATTCAAAATCTAGAAGCAATAAAAAACATTAAATTTATGAATGAATTTAAAGTGTTTTACCTGGCCATAAGGAAAATCAAAAGGCAAAACAGGAGGAACTATTTGCCCCTTATATCTCAGACAAGGTGTTTATCTTTTTACTATACAATGAACTCTTAAAAAAAGGCAGACCTGCAGGCACGGTGGCTCATGCCTGTAATCCCAGCAGTTTGGGTGGCCGAGGCAGGCACATCACGAGGTCAGGAGATTGAGACCATCCTGGCTAATACAGTGAAACCCCATCTCTACTAAAAATACAAAAAATTAGCTGGGCACAGTGGCGGGTGCCTGTAGTCCCAGCTACTCGGGAGGCTGAGGCAGGAGAATGGCGTGAACCTGGGAGGCGGAGCTTGCAGTGAGCTGAGATCCAGCCACTG
>NW_012113364.1:5990990-6008443 GCF_000951035.1 Colobus angolensis palliatus | reverse complement strand
GGGGTTTCACCGTGTTAGCCAGGATGGTCTCGATCTCCTGACCTTGTGCTCCGCCCGTCTCGGCCTCCCAAAGTGCTGGGATTACAGGCTTGAGCCACTGCGTCCGGCCTCACTGTCTTTTTTTTTTGAAGATGGAGTCTCTGTCCCCCAGGCTGCAGTGCAATGGCGCAATCTGGGCTCACTGCAACCTCTGCCTCCAGGGTTCAAACCATTCTACTGCCTCAGCTTCCCGAGTAGCTGGGACTACAGACACGCATCACCACGCCTGGCTACATTTTTTTTTTTTTTTGAGGTGGAGTCTTGCCCTGTCGCCTAGGCCGGAGTGCAGTGGCGCAATCTCGATTCACTGCAACCTCCGCCTCAAAGATTCAAGTGATTCTCTTGCCTCAGCCTCCCCAGTACCTGGGATTACAGGTGCGTGCCACCATGCCCAGCTAATTTTTTGTATCTTTAGTAGAGACGGGATTTCACCATGTTGGCCAGGCTGGTCTCGAACTCCTGACCTCAAGTGATCCACCCATCTCAGCCTCCCAAAGTGGTGGGATTACAGGTGTGAGCCACCACGCCCCGCCTAATTTTTGTATTTTTGGTAGAGATGGGGTTTCACCATGTTGGCCATGCTGGTTCCCAACACCTGACCTCAGGAGATCCACCTGCCTCCCAAAGTGCTGGGATGATGGACTGAGTCACTGCGTCCTGAGTCACTGTGTCCGGCCTCCATCACTGTGGTTTGATAAGTGGAAATCAACTTTGATGATGTCCATTTGTATGTTTTTCTTTTATGGTTTAGGGTTTTTGGTATCCTATGATTAGAAGAAGTCATCCTTTGACCAAATTTCTGCAGATTTCTTCCGTGTTTTCTTTTATTTTTTGTAAATTAGGAATTAATTGTGGAAGTTCCTGTGTTTTCTTTTTTTTTTTTTTTTTGAGATAGAGTTTTGCTGTGTCACCCAGGCTGGACAGGCTGGAGTGCAGCGGTGCAATCTCGGTTCACTGCAACCTCCAACTTCTGGGTTCAAGCAATTCTCCTGCCTCAGCCTCCTGAGTATCTGGGATTACAGGCACCCACCACCACGCCCGGCTCATTTTTTGTATTTTTAGTAGAGACGGGGTTTCACCATGTTAACCAGGTGGTTCTGGATCTCCTGATCTCAGGTGATCCACCCGCTTCGGCCTCCCAAAGTGCTGGGATTACAGGCGTGAGCTGCCCCGCCCGGCCAGTTCCTGTGTTTTTTTTTCGATGCTTCACACTGTAGGCTTTTGCGTTTAGGGCCAGGATCCATTTTATTTTATCTTATTATTTTTTTTTTGCGACGGAGTCTCAATGTACTAGACCATACTGATTGTTTTGAATGTTGAACCAGCCTAGTTGTCATTTATTCCAAGTGTGATCTTTTTTCCTGTGTTGAGGTACTGATGTGGTAATAGTGTGGTTAGGAATGTTTTGTGTTGATGTCCGTTAGAGGTACTGGTCTGTAATTCTCTTATAATGTCGATGGCAGGCTGTGTGGTAGGGTTATGTTGGTTTTATAAAATGGGCAGGTAAGTATTCCCTCCTTTTCTGTTTTCAGAGTTTGTGGGCCAGGCACGGTGGCTCACGCCTGTCATCCCAGCACTTTGGGAGGCTGAGGCGGGCAGATCACAAGGTCAGATTGAGACCATCCCGGCCAACACGGTGAAACCCCGTCTCTACTAAAAATACAAAAAATTAGCTGGGCACAGTGGCGGGTGCCTGTAGTCCCAGCTACTCGGGAGGCTGAGGCAAGAGAATGGTGTGAATTCTGGAGGTGGAGCTTGTAGAGAGCAGAGATCGCGCCACTGCACTGTGGCCTGGGTGACAGAGCAAGAATCTGTCTCAAAAAAAAAAAAAAGGCAGACCTGGCCGGGTGTGGTGGCTCATGCTTGTAATCCTAGCACTTTGGGAGGCTGAGGCAGGTGGATCACTTGAGGTCAGGAGCTTGAGACCAGCCTGACCAACATGGTGAAACCCCATCTCTACTAAAAAATACAAAAAAAATTAGCCAGACATAGTGGCGTGCGCCTGTAGTCCCAGCTACTTGGGAGGCTGAGGCATGAGAATCTCTTGAACCCTGGCGGCAGAGGTTGCAGTGAGCTGAGATCATGCCACTGCACTCAAGCCTGGGCAACAGAGTGAGACTCCGTCTCAAAAAAAAAAGGCAGACCTGGCCAGTTGCTGTGGCTCACACCTGTAATCCCAATACTTTGAGAGGCTGAGGCAGGTGGATCACTTGAGGTCAGGAGTTCGAGACCAGCCTGACCAACATGATGAAAACCTGTCTTTACTGAAAATACAAAATTAACTGGGTGTGGTATGGCATGCCTATAATTCCAGCTGACCAAAATATAGTAGAAAAGATTGGCAAAACACATGAATAAGAATTTCTCAGAAATGGCTCTACAAAGAGATTTAAACATGAAAAGATGCTTAACTTTACTTGTAATAAGAGAAATACAAATGAAAACTACACTGATAAACATTTCTCACCTTTCAGAGTATAATAACCAAAACTCAAAAGCTGGATGACATACTCAGTTAGGCGAGAATGTGAGTAAACAGGCACTCATATCTTGCAGGTGGGAGTCCAGGATGGTCTAGCCTGTATGGAAGGGCTTTTGACAGTTTTTACCAAAGTCACATAGGCATTTATCCATTATCCAGCAGGCCCAGTTGTATGAATTTGCCTTAAAGATACAGCTTCATTAATGCAAAACAGTATTTCCACAGCCTTATGCATTGCAGCATACATAGCAAACAACTGTGTCCAATACTGGTTGAAAAAAGCATGGTATATCCACACAATAGAATGTTGTTGTGTGGCTCTGAATAACACTATGGTGGATTGATATGCATTACTGTGATTTCCAAGTAGTGTTGGATTTGATTTGGAGGCTGATATGGACTTAAGATTTTTAAAAATGTGCACTTACATTTGCAAACTTAGTTTAAATATGCATATATATATGTGTGTGTGTGTATATATAAATGGTATTTTCTAGCTATGTTCACTGAAAGGACTTAGCATGTTCTGACATCGATTCTCTGGCACCAAATGGGTACCTTGTAATTCAGTTCAGTTCTGATATGTCTTACCCAGAGTTAGTGTCTGACTGCACAGGTTTAGGGCACAGTCCTCTAGAAGACTACCCTGACTTCAGATACCAGGTGGAAGTCTCACAGCTACCTACTTTTCTGCAGGAATGACTCACAGAACTTCCCAAAAGCTCTATACTTAAGATTGCTGGTTTGGTTTTTGTTTTTTGATGTTTTTGAGACAGGATCTCACTCCTTCATCCAGGCTGAAGTACAGTGGTGTGATCATGGCTCACTGCAACCTTGAAATCCTGGGCTCAAGGGATCCTCCCATCTTGGCCTCCCGAGTAGCTGGGACTACAGACATGCACCAACACGCCAAGAACATTTTTAATTTTTTTGTAGAGACAAGGTCTCGCCATGTTGCCCGGGCTGATCTAGGATGCAGTTTTATTATAAAGGCCACAGATCAGAAACGGTCAAATGGAAGACATACTCTCGGGCAAGGTCCAGGGAGTGGGCATGAGGAAGAGACATGGAGCTTCTGTGTCCCCTCCTCTGGGAATCCAGGCACATCAGTGTGTTCCTCAACCAGGAAGCCCCACTGAGCTTTAGTGTCCAGGGTTTTTGTTGGTGTCCCATCATGCAAGCACGATTGGTTAAATCATTTGGTAGTTGATTAAGCTCGATCTCCAGTGAACTTCTTTTCCTCAAAGGTCAGCCTGGCCCTAAATTCTAATCCTCTAATCATGTGATTTCTTTCTGGTGATCAGCCTTCATCCTGAATCTATTACTTAGGAAATGCCAAGGTTTTCTGAAGCTATGTATCAAGAACCGGGGTCAAAGACCAGATATATGTGGCCAGGTGTGGTGGCTCATCCCTGTAATCCCAGCACTTTGGGAGGCTGAGGCAGGCGGATCACCTGAGGTCAGGAGTTCGAGACCAGCCTGGCCAACATGGTGAAACCCGGTCTCTACGAAAAATACAAAAATTAGCTGGGCATGGTGGCGTATACCTGTAATCGCAGCTACTCGGGAGGCTGAGATAGGAGAATCACTTGAACCCGGGAGGCGGAGCTAGATTGTGCCATTGCACTCCAGCCTAGGCGACAGGGTAAGACTCCATCTCAAAAAAAAAAAAAATTCTGTCTGTGTGCGGCTCAAACAGGAGGCATGTTGTGTAGGAGAAGGCTTCTAGATACTAACCATGTAAGGCATGAGATAATTAGAAAATCAGCTGTTTGCAATTCCTAGTGTAATAACTGATTTAAGTAAGGATTCAGCCGGGTACGGTGGCTCACGCCTGTAATCCCAGTACTTTTGGGAGGCTGAGGTGAGCAGATCACCTGTGGTCAGGAGTTCGAGACCAGTCTGGCCAACATAGTGAAACCCCCCGTCTCTACTAAAAATACAAAAATGAGCCAGGCGTGGTGGCACACATGTGTAGTCCCAGCTACTGGGGAGGTTGAGGCAGGAGAGTCACTCGAACCTGGAAGGCGGAGGTTGCAGTGGGCTGAGATTGCACCATTGCACTCCAGCCTGGGCAACAGAGCAAGATTCCTTCTCAAAAACAAAACAAAACAAAACAAATTGATTTAAGCAAGGATTGTGTGAAATGTCTTTGGGGAATAGATAGTCAGTGTCTCAAAATGTCATCCCACAAACTAAACCAACTAGAAATGAGGAATGAGTGGGGAAAACCCCCCACATATTAGTTTCTAATTACAAATGGAGAGATCAGGGGATTCCCACCTATACTAAGCAACCAAATTTAGCATCATCGTTTCTGATAAAATTGGACCCATGTTCCTCCTGATATGATTGATGTATATAGCAAGACACACACACATCATCATCTATGTAGTTTCGTGTCAAAAAATGTTTGGCTTGAATCTTATTATGGGGAAACAATCAGACAAATCCAGTATTTGCCACAAGCCTTTTAGATTCTGTAAATGTCAATGTCATAAACAATAACAACAAAAACCATGGTGAGGCGATCACCATTCTAGGATTAAAAGAGACAATGGACCGGGCGCGGTGGCTCACGCCTGTCATCCCGGCAGTTTGGGAGGCCGAGGCAGGTGGATCACGAGGTCAGGAGATCGAGACCATCCTGGCTAACACCGTGAAACCCCATCTCTATTAAAAATTGAAAAAATTAGCTGGGCGTGGTGGCAGGCGCCTGTAGTCCCAGTTACTCTGGAGACTGAGGCAGGAGAATGGCGTGAACCCAGGAGGCGGAGCTTACAGTGAGCCGAGATTGCGCCACTGCACTCCAGCCTGGGCGACAGAGCGAGACTCTGTCTCAGAAAAAAAAGAGACAATGAAAAAAAACCCCAAATGCATTTTGTAAATTTTAGTCTTGGATCAAAGAGAGAAGACCATTGTTTGGACATTTTGGGAAATTTGCAGTGGATTTTTTGGTTTTATTTTTATTTTTTATTTTTGGAGACAGGGTCTCACTCTGTCACCCAGCCTATTTGTTAGCTGCTGTTTTGGATCTCCATAGGGTTTGGGAGCAGCTGCAGGGAGGCAGGACAGATAAAGAGAAGTAATCCGGGCGTGCTGAATCACGCATGTAATCTCAGCACTTTGGGAGGCTGAGATGGATGGATCACTTGAGCTCAGGAGTTTGAGACCAGCATGGGCAACATGGCGAAACCCTGTCTCTACCAAAAATACAACAGCAAAAATTAGCCAGGTGTGATGGCGCCTGTAATCCCAGCTACTCGGGAGGGTGAGGCAGGAGAATCGCTTGAGCCTGGGAGACAGAGGTTGTAGTGAGCTGTGATCGTGTCGCTGCCCTCCAGTCTGGATGACGGGTGTAAGACCCTGTCTCAAAAAAAAAGAAAAGTGGGAAAGTTCTTACTTGATCACTGCTGTCATAGATGTCTTTGTGCTCTGTCTCCCAGTCATGTGTTTTGAGTTGACTCTCTTTCCAGGGAATATTTTCATGGCTTCTTAGGAGATACCTTCTGTGACCATCTCCCTGGCAAGTCCCTTGCCCTGAGCAAAATGTACTCTGAGAAGCTGAGAGGTGTACTTCTTTTTCGAGCCCATTTCCCGGCAGTAGAGAAGTATGCCTTTGTTTTTTTTTTTGAGGTAGAATCTTGCTGTCTCATCCAGGCTGGGGTGCAGTGGCACAATCTCAGCTCACTGCAACCTCTGCCTCCCAGGTTCAAGCGATTCTCCTGTGTAAGCCTCTTGAGTAGCTGCTATTACAGGTGCGTACCACCACGCCTGGCTAATTTTTGTATTTCTAGTAGAGACGGAGTTTCACCATGTTGGCCAGGCTGGCTTTGAACTCCTGACCTCAGGTGATCCGCCTGCCTGAGCCTCCCAAAGTGTTGGCATTCCAGGTGTGAGCCACCATGCCTGGCCAAGAAGTATACTGATGGCTGCTTAGTCCCTCCTCTGTGCCCTGTCTCTCTGGCTTCTCTTTTGAAGTCTGTCACCTGCTCTCTGCTCTACTTGACCAATGGGTCAGGATCTGAGATTTCCCTCACCCCCATCCTGCTGTCAGGGGAACACTCCTGAATTCTTTATTTGGAGGGGACAGGCCAATTCCTACCCAGCAGTAGTGCTCACTTGCTAATGTAAGTAGCTGATCTGTTTGCTTCTAAATTTCCTGGGCGGCGGCCATACCTCAATCTGTAACCCTCTGAGGGCGGGGGATACAGAGCAACTTCTTTGAGAGGCTGGGATTGGCACTTTTCTTGTGGGGCTAGAGATAAGAGGCTGACAGCTCCCTGCAGCCTCTCTCCTTTTGAGGGAGTGGAGAGAAATTAAAGTACCTTACCAACATTCTCCAGAGAAATCTTCAAATACCCTGTCTCATTACCTCCATTCTTTCTACTCTTTCATCTCCGTGATCTGGGGGAGCCTTTTTTTTTTTGAGATAGAGCCTTGCTCTGTCACCAAGGCTAGAGTGCAGTAGCATGATCTTGGCTCAGTGCAACCTCCGCCTCCGGGGTTCAAGCAGTTCCCTGCCTCAGCCTCCTGATAAGCTGGGATTACAGGCACCTGCCACCATGCCCGGCTAATTTTTGTATTTTTAGTAGAGACAGGGTTTCACTGTCTTGGCCAGGCTGGTCTTGAACTCCTGACCTCATGATCTGCCTGCCTCGGCCTCCCAAAATGCTGGGATTACAGGTGTGAGCCACTGCACCCGGCCGCTGGAGCCATTTTTAATGTTGTAAAACTGTTTCTCAGATACTTCTTTGAGAAATTTTAACTTGATCTGATCTTCTCTTTGTAGTCTCATTTAATTAATTACTTTTTATTTTTTGTTTTTTTTTTGAGATAGAATCTTGCTCTGTTGCCCAGGCCGGAGTGCAGTGATGCGATCTCAGCTCACTGCAACCTTCTCCTTCTGGGTTCAAGTGATTCTCCTGCCTCAACCTCCTGAGTAGCTGGAATTACAGATATATGCCACCACACCTGGCTATTTTTTGTATTTTTTTAGTACAGATGGGGTTTTGCCATGTTGGCCAGGCTGATGTCAAACTCCTGGCCTCAAGTGATCCACCTGCCTTGGCCTCCCAAAGTGCTGGGATTACAGTCATGAGCCACTGCGCCTGGCCTCCTTTAATTTAAAACCCTGTTTACATGTGTTTAAAAATTTCACAGACAGCAGTCCTCTGTTCCTGTTTTTCCTGGATCCGCTTTTCATAGTAACCACAGTTTTCAGTTTGACAATATTCTTCCAGGTATTTTATTGCCTTTTATAAACACATTTATGTTTTGTTATAATTTTGTTTTTTGGCTACATGAATGGGATCATTTTGTACTCCTGGTCTGCAGACTGCTTTTCTTTCCCTTTAACATGACAGTTTTCTGGTCCTGTCATATTAGATAAATTCAATATAAGGTTCATTTTAAGGTAGTTCGTTATGATGTCCCACAATTTATTTGGCTCTTGTTCATTAACATTGAGGTGTTTTTTCATTTTTGTAATGGATACTCTTGCTCATATTTTTTTTGTGGCTGATATAAACTTATCTGAAGAGTAAATTCCTAAAATTGAAATTCTGGCATCAAAGGGAATTTGTAGTTTTAATATTTCCAAATTGCCTTGTAAAAGTTGCAAAAAGTTTCCCTTCTGCTTCCATTGTAGAAGAGAATTGAGAGTACCTGTTTCTGTACATCCGAGGTGTTATCAGTCTTTCAAATCTTGCCAATCTGAAAAATAGTAGCTTTGTGTTAATTTGCATTTTTAAAATTGTGAGATTGGATGCATTTTGTGTTTATTGTTCATTTGCCTTTTTTCTTTTCCTGTGAAACATTTCTTTCTTTCTTTCTTTTTTTTTTGAGATGGAATCTTGCTTTTTTTTTTTGAGACGGAGTTTCACTCTGTCGCCCAGACTGGAGTGCAGTGGCGCTATCTCGCTCACTGCAACCTCCACCTTCCAGATTTGAGCTATTCTCTTGCCTCAGCCTCCCAAGCAGCTGGAACTACAGGTGCATGCCACCACACACCCCCTAAGTTTTTGTGTTTTTAGTAGAGATGGCGTTTCACCGTGTTAGCCAGGATGGTCTTGATCTCCTGATCTTGTGATCTGCCCTCCTCGGCCTCCCAAAGTGCTGGGATTACAGGTGTGAGCCACTGTGCCCAACTGGTTCTATTGTTCTTAAGTCCGAGGCTCCCATTGTCCTCTGGTCAGTATAATTTTGTTTGTTTGTTTGTTTGTTTTGAGACGGAGTCTTGCTCTGTCACCCAGGCTGGAGTGCAGTGGTGCAATCTCAGCTCACTGCAAGCTCCACGTCCCGGGTTCACGCCATTCTCCTGCCTCAGTCTCCCGAGTAGCTGTGATTACAGGCGCCCGCCACCACGCCTGGCTAATTTTTTGGTATTTTTAAGTGGAGATGGGATTTCACTGTATTAGCCAGGATGGTGTCGATCCCTTGACCTCGTGATCCACCTGCCTTGGCCTCCCAAAATGCTGGGATGGCAGGCGTGAGCCACCGCGCCCGGCCAATTTTTTTTTTTTTGAAATGGAGTCTCGCTGCATCGCCCAGGCTGGAGTGCAGTGGTGCGATCTTGGCTCACTGCAACCTCCGCCTCCTGGGTTCAAGCATTTCTCCCATCCCAGCCTCCCGAGTAGCTGGGATTACAGGCATGTGCCACCATGCCTGCCTAATTTTTGTATTTTTTGTAGAGATGGGGTTTTCACCATGTTGGCCAGGGTGATTTTGAACTCCTGACCTCAAGTGATCCACTGCCTCGGCCTCGCAAAGTGCTAGGATGACAGGCGTGAGCCACCTGGCCTGGCCTTGCTTAGACGTTTTAAATTTGCTTATACATTTTCTTAGAGTTGGTCATTTGATGTGCTTTCAAGTTTTCTGCTCTTATAATTAACACTGGTCTGAGACCTTTCTTACTTTTAAAAGATGTTTGAATATTTTCCTACATTTACACATTCCCCATATTGATATCCTGGGTCAAAGTGAATGTGTAATGTTATGACTCTTAATTAAAAATCTGAGTAATTTTCATCGGTGAAATTGTCTTAAAATGATGCATGAGATAGCTAATTTAGAGATTTTTGTATTTTCTGCCAGGTTAAGCTTTATTTAAAAGCTTTGTTTAGCTGGGCGCAGTGGCTCATGCCTGTAATCCCAGCACTTTGGGAAGCCTAGGTAGGTGGATCGCTTGAGCTCAGGAGTTTGAGACCAGCCTGGGCAACATGACGAAACCCCATCTCTACAAAAAATACAAAAATTAGCTGGGTGTGATGGTGCATGCCTGTAATTCCAGCTACTGGGAGGCTGAGGTGGGAGGATCGCTTGAGCCTGGGAGGTGGAGGTTGTAGTGAGCCAAGATCATGCCACTGCACTCCAGCCTGGGTGATAGAGCGAGATCCTATCTCAAAAAAAAAAAAAAAATTAAAAACTTTGTTTATAGTGGATGAAGAGTTTGGGGTAATTTATGGGTATGTATTTTTCTTTGCTTTTTCATCTTATGGCCATTAGAGGGCACTGGAGAAAACATTAATGAAGGTTTCGGACGTCCATGTACATTATTTTTTGAAATGTAATGAATTTGGGCTTTATGGGCTTTAAGCAGCTGGTTTATGATATTTCAACTTTCTCATAAAAATCTCTCATAAAATCATCAGATCTTTGGGAAAAGTACCTATTTTTTTCCAACTTTAGTATGACACGAAAATAAGCTGTCAGTTTTCGTTTTTCATAATTGTTAGGTTACAGCAGAGTGTTCAAATAGATCTTGTTTTCGATTTATATGGGATATGGGATACTAAACTTGGCAATGGAGGTTTTACTGCTTGGCTTTTCTTTTTCTTTTCTTTTTCTGGCATTTTCTTTTTTCTTTTCTTTTCTTTCTTTCTTTTTTTTTTTTTGAGAGTCTCGCTGTGTCGCCCAGGCTGGAGTGCAGTGGCAAAATATCGTCTCACGGCAACCCCCGCCTCCCAGGTTCATGCAATTCTCTTGCCTCAGCCTCATGAGTAACTGGGATTATAAGCGCCTGCCACCATGCCTGGCTAATTTTTGTATTTTTAGTAGAGACAGCGCCTCGCCATGTTGGCCAGGCTGGTCTTGAACTCCTGACCTCAGGTGATCCACCTGCCTCAGCCTCCCAAAGTGCTGGGATTACAGGTGTGAGCCACTGAGCCTGGCTTTTTCTGGCATTTTCTTTGGGGCTGGTTCACACACATTCTCCGAGTGCTTTCCACATGATCATCCATGACACACCACATGAAGTTGCCTTAGTTGTTACTGTTGGGGATATGTGCCAGTGCTTAAGAGTTGGGCTGAAGCACTGTCATTGTAAGACTGGTTTTTGAGTAATACTAACTTTCATGGAGTCATATGTCTCAGCTTGTGTATGTGGACAAATTATTTTACCCCTCTGTGCTTCCATTTTCTCATTTGTAATGTGGGAGATAATAGTATCTGCCTTGTAAAGTTCTTATGTAGATTAAAACAGTTAATCCAGCCACATTGTATTTTCTTGTATAGTAATTAATATATTTTTATATAATATTATATTCTAATTCTAATTATATTCTAATTCTATTAGAATTAATATATAATCATTTTAGAATTAATTGTATAACAATTATATAATTATATTAGAATTAATTGTATAACCATTATATAATCATATTAGAATTAATTATATAGCAAGTATATAATCATATTAGAATTATATGATAATTATATAATTAGAATTAGAACATATTAACTAATTATTCTAATATAATTGTATATTAGCATAATATTATATATAACTAGAATTAGAATATAATATTAAGTAATTATTCTGATATAATTATATGTTATTAGTATATATAATTAAAATTAGAATATATTAACTATTATTCCAATATAATTAGAATATATTAACTATAATAGTTAATAATTAGAATATAATATTAACTTATATAAGAAATATGTCTTCAAATAGAATAGATTTGGTCCTACCAAAACACCACCATGGTATTCTGCTTCCCTCCCTTTGTAGTAATATCTAAGACTTCTAGGACTGAAGATAATTTGAAGGATGAGAGTAGTTTCTAAGAACTAGAGCACTAGACTTTGAAACACTGGAATGTTAGGGAGACAGATGGAGATGTCAGGGGAATGGGGTGTTAGGGGTGGCATGTTTGGGAAACCCTAAACAGTTTGGTGTGCCTAGAGTTGAGTAGGGGTAGGGATGTGTGGAGCTGTGACATAGAGAAGGAAGACGGGGTAAGATCCTAGAGGCTTCTCAAGTCCTGCAGTGGAGGGCAGAGCTTTCTCCTGAAGGCAGTGGGAGGCAATGTGATTTGATTGAATAGGAGAAGGGGTTGGGGGTGTGGGGAGAGAGGAGAGTTCCAGTGTAGGTTTAAAATACTAGGAGGCTGGGTGCAGTGGTTTATGCCTGTAATCCCAGCACTTTGGGAGGCTGAGGCTGGTGGATCACCTGAGGTCTGGAGTTCAAGATCAGCCTAGCAAACATGGCGAAACTTCATTTCTACTAAAAATACAAAAGTTAGCTGGACGTGGTGGCACACGCTTGTAATCCCAGCTACTCAGGAGGCTGAGGCAGGAGAATTGCTTGAACCTGAGAGAAAGAGGTTTCAGTGAGCTGAGATTGTGCCTCTGTACTCTAGCCTAGGCAATAGCCTGAGACAACCCTGTCTCAAAAAATAAAGGAAAAAAGGAGAAATCAAAATACAGACTAGATTATCTCACTCAGTCCTCACAGTGACCTTGAGATAATCATACTATTATTATCTGCAATTTAGCATTTCACAGATAAGCAACTGAGGCTTAGGTTAAGCAATTTGTCCATCGTCAGGTGGCTGGTAAATTGACGGGTTCAAGCCTGGACTCCATCTGTCTATGTCACTCCTCTTGGCTGTCTCCCCAGGGAAGGGTGGTTCTCAGAAGAGAAGTTGTAGTGTTTAGAGAACCACGAGTCAGGAGGAGCCTGGTAATTTTTATATTGTTTATTTTCTGTGTCTCTTATGTTGTGATTTGTAAAGCCTATTGCTACTTTTTTTTTTTTTTCCTGCAGTAAATAAATGTTGCTAAATACTCCCCACAGCAATGTTCTGGCTAAGCAGACAAACACTAACATCAGCATCATTAATTTTGGAAATAAATGGCAAATGCCTGACAGTTACTCACTGGAGAAACATTTCAATTTACCAGCTATTTAAATTGCAGAAGGATCTCAGTATGTCCAGTTCTGATTATAAAGTTCTATTGGTATTGCAGTGGAATAACAGGAAGCTAGTTTCAGAATTATTTTTAAGGCTTTGGAGTGTTTACTTCACCTAGAAACAGGAGGTGATATCCTTTCAAGCCCAATATGCTGCCCTTAAACTGTCTTGACTCACCATGGTCTCTGTAGCTAGGAGCACTTAACAATGAGTCCCCACGTTATCTTGTTAAGGTAGATTATCCAAAATAGAATTACTGTGTCAGAGTAAAGCTCTTGACACGCTTGGGCACACTGCTTTTCCACAAGTTCAAAAGGCATTTTAGAATGCAGTATATACAAAATCTTTGAGTAATGGTGAAAATTGGTCATTTTAAAACTGAACCATGACCAGTGAGTGATATGTTGGAGATTCATTTATTAAAGAAATAGGATTCTAAATGTGGGGTTAAATTACAGCACAAGTTATTAAATATTAATTTTTTTTTTTACTGTGACTCCTTTTCAGTGATATAATTTTATTAGTTTAGATTAATATTAAAACTCTACTTCATGTATAATTAAACATAAAGAAGAGTTTTTTTTTTTTTCTTTTTCTCTTTTGAGATGGAGTCTTGCTTTGTTGCCCAGGTGTGATCTCAGCTCACTGCAACCTCCGCCTCCCAGATTCAAGTGATTCTTCTGCCTCAGCCTTCTGAGTAGCTGGGACCACAAGCGCATGTCACCACACCTGGCTGATTTTTTTATTTTTAGTTGTGGTGGGGTTTCATCATGTTGGACAGGCTGGTCTTGAACTCCTGAGCCCCAAGTGATCTGCCCGCCTTAGCCTCCCAAAGTGCTGGGATTACAGGCATGAGCCACCACGTCCAACCTGAGTTTTTAATATTGAAAGTTACCAGGTTTAGAATTAGTTACTGAAAGAAGTGTGGTCTAAATTTCCAGGTCTAGAAATAGCTGTCTGATAGTTTGGAGGCATTTCTTCATTTATTCAACCAACGTTTTCTGAATGCCCACCTTATGCGGGCATGGCTCCAGGCCTAGCCAGGTTGACTGTCTAGAAAAATGACCTCTAGAGAATTTGGGCATTCTATAGCCAATCTTTTATTTGAGACAGAGTCTGTTGCCCAGGCTGGAGTACAGTGGTACCATCTCGGCTCGTTGCAACCTCTGCCTCCCAGGTTCAAGTGATTCTTGTGCCTCAGCCTCCCCAGTAGCCGAAATTACAGGCCTTTGCCACCACACCCAGCTAATTTTTGTATTTTTAGTAGAGATGGGGTTTCACCATGTTGGCCAGGCTGATCTCAAACTCCTGACCTCAGGTGATCCACCCACCTCCGCCTCCCAAAGTGCTAGGATTGCAAATGTGAGCCACCACTCCCAGCCTCGCCAACCTTTTCTATAGGAATTGATAAGAAAAGGAATCACATGATGGTAGAAAAAAGGATCAAACAATCAGAAAGACTCTTTCCTGGGAGAAATGTATGTTTTGGTAAAAAAGCTTGTTTCTTGTATAACTCCTGTTTGTCAGTTTCCAACTATATAGCATTTTAAAGTCTTTAGCAAATCAGTTTTTTGCCTTGTTTTTATCGTAGGCAAAATCGGGTGGTACTGTGGTTTCTGGGATGATGGTATCAAAATGAATTAAGTAGTATTGTATGATTTTTTTTTTGTTTTAATTTTTTTACTTTTAGAGACTGGGTCTTGCTTTGTAACCCAGGCTGGAGTGCAGTGCTGTGATCATAGCTCACCACAGCCTTGAACTCCTGGGCTCAAGTGATTCTGCCACCTCAGCCTCCCAAGTAGCTCGGATGACAGGCACATGCCACCACACCTGGCTAATTAAAAAACATTTGCCAGCTGCAGTGGCTCACGCCTGTAATCCCAGCTCTTTGGGAGGCCGAGGCGGGTGAATCACGAGGTCGGGAGATCGAGACCATCCTGGCTAACACGGTGAAACCCCGTCTCTACTAAAAAAAAATACAAAAAAAATTAACTGGATGTGGTGGCAGGCACCTGTAGTCTCAACTACTCGGGAGGCTGAGGCAGGAGAATGATGTGAACCCAGGAGGCGGAGCTTGTGGTGAGCTGGGATCATGCTGCTGCACTCCAGTCTGGGCGACAGAGTGAGACACCGTCTCCAAAAAAAAAAAAAAAATTGTTTTTTTTGTAGAGCTGGGATCTCACTCTGTCGCCCAGGCTGGTTTCCAACTCCTTGGCTCAACCAAATCTTCCTGCCTTGGTCTCCCAAAGTCCTGGGTTTACATGCATGAGCCACTGTACCCAACCAGTATTGTATGATATTTAAAACAAAAACAAACAAACAAAAAACATTAGTACCACTGCTTTATTCCTATTATTCTATAAGATTCATGTAGTCCTGTCGGTTTATAAAGAACGTTTTGTGTATTCATTGCCATTTCCTTTTTTTTTGAGACAGAGTCTCGCTCTGTCGCCCAGGCTGGAGTGCAGTGGCTGGATCTCAGCTCACTGCAAGCTCCTCCTCCCGGGTTCACGCCATTCTCCTGCCTCAGCCTCCCGAGTAGCTGGGACTACAGGCACCCGCCACCTCGCCCGGCTAGTTTTTGTATTTTTTTAGTAGAGACGGGGTTTCACTGTGTTAGCCAGGATGGTCTCGATCTCCTGACCTCGTGATCCGCCCGTCTTGGCCTCCCAAAGTGCTGGGATTACAGGCTTGAGCCACCGCGCCTGGCCTTCATTTCCATTTTCATAAGTGCTTAGGAAGTTGGCTCGTAATTGCCTTTCCTGTTTGCATGTCAGGCCACTGCAGCTTGGCTAGGACATGAGTTTTGTTTCAAGGCAAGTGTGATGGGTATGGGAGATGGGAGGAATGGAAGTGGAGGTTGGAAACAGGGAGACCATTTAGTTTGGCTTTTGCTATCGTCCCTTAGGAGAAATCAAGGCCGTGGACAAGAACGGTGGCATTGTAGGTGGAGAGAACAGTTATGTTAGGAAATGAAACCCTAGAACTGTTTTACTGGGCAATGGGCTCACTGCTGGATGTAAATAGAAACCAGTACCATGGCACTGGCTTTGGAAAAAAGAAAGGCTTTATTGGAAGTCGACTGGCAAGGAGATAGGAAGAAACACTCAAATCTGTCTCCCTGAGCTAGAGGCTGGGGCAGGTTTTATAGGCAGAGGGATTACCATGAGGCAGTATAATTAGTGAAGTGTGATCTGATGGGATCTTGCAACGAAGTGATGCCAGGAGGTGTGATTTGATTGGAGCATGCCGTGAGGTGATGCCAAGACATGATCTGATTGGCACATGCCCTGAGGTGATGCCGAGGCTTGCTTCTTAATTCTCTTTTCCCTAATCTGAGCCCTTTGGTTCTGCCTGTGGTTGACTTTTTAGTTCTGATTGCCTCTGGTGTCACACATTGGGCACACTGGGTTCATCTGTGCTCGAGTTACCTGACTTACAACCTGGGGGTTCATGGCAGCTGAAATACAGCTTACAAGTTTACTACACGTAATTGAACCAGATTGGGCTGGTTATGTGGTTACAGAATTTGGCCACTCATCTTTAAATGGGATGGTACAGGAGAGGAAGAGATCAAGGTTGGCTGATTCTGGGATCTTACTTATTTCTGTTTAGGCCACGTAAGAACTATAAATGAATAAATACACAAAACTATATGGGTCTTACATGGTTGTTATATTGTTATATTCTGGGCAGAGAGTAAACAGTCTCTGCACCTAGCAGATTAGAGTTAGAATTTGAATGGTGCATTAAACTCCCTTGCGGAGTGTTATAAACCATTACATTTCTTTTCAGAAACGAAGTTACTACTGCATATGGAAGATAGGATTGAGCTGCCTTAGAGGGGAGGAATGATGAATTTTGTTTGTCCCGAGCGCTCAAGATGTTTAATCATAGCTCTTATGACTGACTCTGGGGTTGCAACACTCGCATTTTATAGTAGATACTTTCTGTAGTGAAGGGACAGGGACAGTATTCCATGGCCGTCCTTTGGAGTCTGTTCATTTTGTAGGGGCCAGAAGTCTCTGTTTAAAACCCCAAGAGGGTGTCTGTGGTGCTTTGGGCACAGTGGTCAGAGGCCAGTGTCATGGGCCTGCGTCCAGTTTTGGATTTATCTGGCCTTTGGGTTAAGCAAATAAGCTGGTGATGTTTTGTGGTGACAGAGGCTTTTGAGGGCAAATACTGCCATCTCTTATCAATTTTTTGCATGATTTGTGGAGGAATTAGAGAGACTTGCTATAGAATTGCTTCAGAGAATTTAAATGCTTTCAAGGTTGAGATTTGTTCGTTTTGCTTCATCACAAGACTTCTTTATCAAGCTCACACCTTTGCTTTTAGATTAAAAAAACAAACTACTTGGGTAGCTGAGGCGGGAGGATCACTTGAGCCCAGGAGTTTGAGACCAGCCTGGGCAACGTAGGGAAGCCTCATATCGGAAAACAAAAGGCAAAGGATTCCTTCTATTTTAAACTATCTTAACAAAATAATAACTGGAGGCTTTTTATTTGTATAAAAGGCCTAGCATTAAACTAATTACATTTATTATAAGAACAAATGATTGATGTTTGTTTATGAATTTTTTCAGCTCCATCCAGTAGTATGTAATTAAGAACTCTATTACTGGAAGCAAAAATGTTCATTTGCCTTGCATTTTGATTATATTTAGTAATTTGGAATGCTGACTTTTAGGACAGATAGGACTTAATGTGGCTTTTTTTTTTTTTTTT
>NW_012113364.1:5989948-5990550 GCF_000951035.1 Colobus angolensis palliatus | reverse complement strand
GGCTAATTTTTGTATTTTTAATAGGGATGGGGTTTCACCATGTTGGCCAGGCTGGTCTTGAACTCCTGACCTCAGGTGATCCCCCTGCCTCAGCCTCCCATAGTGCTGGGATACAGGTGTGAACCAATGTGCCCGGCCAAGTGTTAAAAATTTTAATCTTGTTTTACATTCTATGTATGGGGAACATTGAATGTTCTCAGAAGTACACAGAGTGATACAGTGAATTCTTATTACCTATTGCCTGGCCTCATCAACCAGCAACTTACGGGTCATCCTCCCCCAAGTACCCTTTGTATACCCCCTTCTGTTTTAGTTTGAAACAGATCTGAGATCTCATCTGTGAGATATTCTCATGTTCAAGTAGAAGGGGTGTTACGGTGAGTCCTTTCACTTATTCACCTGGGGGCTGGATGGCTGGACATTTAAAATAGGCACCAGAGGTGGTCTGGGGCTCGGTGGTAGGACCACTGCCAAAATGAGTTATTGTGAATTTCTGCAGCTGTCCGTAAGATTTGATGAGTATCTCCTCTAGAGTCTAACACAGATCTTGTGTGTCATCTCTGAAATTATTACTTAGCACTCTGCCATTCCCAAAAAGATAG
>NW_012113364.1:5976912-5989102 GCF_000951035.1 Colobus angolensis palliatus | reverse complement strand
AAAAAATATATATATATATATATATACACACACACAAACATTTGAAAAGAGAGGAAGAAATCAATTGAAAGAGGGAATGAGGGTCATCTTGTCATATCAAGCCAATTACAATGAATAGAAGACCAGCATGGTGCAAGGTTTTGTAACAGTGATCAAAGGTGTGCTGGTGAAATTTCCTGGTGGTCAAAGTCAACATGAAACACAATCAGTTTTATATTATCCTTCGGATTTCTTAAGTGTTTCTTTTTCTATCACTGAAGAAAAATATCCTGCATGGGATCATCTAGAAGTGGACATTGGCCAGGAGTTTCAGACCAGCCTGGCCAACATGGTGAAACCCTGTCTCTACTAAAAATACAAAAAAATTAGCCAGGCATGGTGGTGCACGCCTGTAATCCCAGCTACTCGGGAGGCTGAGGCATGAGAATTGCTTGAACCCTTGCAGTGAGCCAAGATCGTGCCCCTGCACTCTGGCCTGGGTGACAAAGTGAGACTCTGTTTCAAAAAATAAAATAAAGGAGAAGGAGCCATTGGGAAGGCTGTTGGTGGTAGTGGGGTGACTTGTTCTCTGAGCTGATGGCTCTCAGGGTGGCTTTGAGTACTTTTTTCACTTGTTTTGGGGGTTTAGAGATGTAATATCAGCAGCAGCTATAATTTATTGAATGCCTATTATACATCAGGGGTTGTTGCTGTGATTTTACTTCATTTAACCTTCAACATATTTCTTCTCTATTGCTATTGTTATTTTTTTCCCTTTTCAGGTGAGGAAATTGAAATTCAGAGAAAATAAGCAACTTGCTGAAGTTAGGCAGCTATCTGTACTCAGATTGCTGAAAATGTTTGACACTTAGATAAGTGAATTGTAGATTTATGGTTTTTGGGTGTGTATGTTTGAGTATATAGTTACTTTTAAAAAGAGCATCCTGGCATGTCTTTAGATTGTTGTCTCATTGTGAGTGTGTTCACTTTGGAGAGGACGGGTTTTGTGGGCCATGGTTCATAACAGCCCTTTCTTAAAAGAAAATTAAAAAATTATTTATAATAATTTATTTTTTGAGATGGAGTCTTTCTCTGTTGCTCAGGCTGGAGTGTGGTGGTGTGATCTCGGCTTACTGCAACTTTCACCTTCTGGGTTCAAGTGATTCTCCTGCCTCAGCCTCCTGAGTAGCTGGGATTACAGGTGTGAGCCATCATCCCCGGCTAATTTTTGTATTTTTAGTAGAGATGGGGTTTTGCCATGTTGGCCGGGTTGGTCTCAATCTCCTGACCTCAGCTGATTCGCCTGCCTTGGCCTCCCAAAATGCTGGGATTACAGGTGTGAGCCACCGTGCCCGGCCTCATAATGGACCTTTTTTTTGATGCTAGGTGTTCATGATTGTGCTGTTATTTACATTGCACATTGCCAATTCTGGATTTCATTCTTTTTTATTTTAATGCAGAGAGAAAAGGAACAGCAGGAAGAGAAGTCTGGTTTGTTCAGGAACATGGGGAGGAATGAAGATGGTGAAAGAAGAGCTATGATAACTCCTGCTCTCCGAGAAGCCCTTACTAAACAAGGTGAAAATCTTCAAGAATTGTTGTTATATGATTATATAGTCTTAGGCATTCTAATGTAATACCTAGAATGAAGTCTCTCTCTAGTTAGCTCATCAGCTGTTCATAGTGACAGATATAGCAGTCTAAAGATTCACCTTCTTATTTCTGCGGATCGCTTCTGTTGGCTGCCTGGACCAGTGAGTTACCTTTTTGCTTGGTTTATTGGGATATTACTATTAGTGCGGGTCAAGTTCACAGATCAAAAGTGCTGTCGTTGGGAAAGCTATTAAAAATGCATAGAGGCCAGGCGCGGTGGCTCAAGCCTGTAATCCCAGCACTTTGGGAGGCTGAGACGGGCAGATCATGAGGTCAGGAGATCGAGACTATCCTGGCTAACATGGTGAAACCCTGTCTCTACTAAAAAATACAAAAAAAAACTAGCTGGGTGAGGTGGCGGGCACCTGTAGTCGTAGCTACTCGGGAGGCTGAGGCAGGAGAATGGTGTGAACCCGGGAGGCAGAGCTTGCAGTGAGCTGAGATCCGGCCACTGCACTCCAGCCCGGGCTACAGAGCGAGACTCCGTCTCAAAAAAAAAAAAAAAAAAAGCATAGAAAAGCTCATATGATAAGAGACTGGGTTAATTAGAAGTGTTTTATGTAGAGGTGTCATATCTGGATTTTTGTGGTCTTACCTTATTAAGGAGGTTATAGTTGCATGAATGAGTAATAATACTAGTTTCCTGTGGAAGGAAGAGTAGTAAAATGGGAATCAGTAGACCTACCTCCTTTCCTCCTTCCCCCTCCCCACTTCCCCTCTGTATTTATGAGAGACCTTTTATGTGACAGTCTGGCAATGCAGAGAAACACAGGAAACTGTATCTTCTTCAAGGAACCGTCAGTCTGGTGCACTAGAGAAATATATATATATATATATATATGTATATTTGTATTTTAATATCTATGTCTATATTTTAATTAGGGTAGATTATATTAATGTGATTTCATTATAGATTTAAATTTTTCTTGCTATTTTCTATTTCATCTGCTTTTTGATTTCCCTTTTCCTGTTTTTCTGTGTTCTTTCAAATTAATTCAATTTTAAAAAATGACTCTATTTTATATTTTTGTTTGCTTACTAGCAATAACATTTTTGCTAATAGTTGCTCAAGGTTTTACACTATACCTCCTTTTTTTTTTTTTTTTTTTGGAGACAGAGTCTCTCTCACCCAGTCTGGGGTAAAGTGGCATGAGATCTTGGCTCACTGCAACCTCTGCCTCCTGGGTTCAAGTGATTCTCCTGCCTCAGCCTCCTGAGCAGCTGGAACTAGAGACATATGCCACCATGCCCAGCTAATTTTTTCACCATGTTGGCCATGCTGGTCTTGAACTCCTGGCCTCAAGTGATCTGCTGCCTCAAAGTGCTGGGATTACGGGTGTGAACCGCTGCACCTGGCCTACACTTTACTTTTTCATTTCATAGTATATCTTTGAGTGATGTTATCTCACTTAATATGTAGAAGAACCTTACAATACTGTACTTCCATTATTTCTTTCTTAACCTGTATGTAATTTTTATCACACATTTTACTTTTACTTTTGTTTTTTGGTTGAGTAGGGTCTTGCTCTTTTGCCTAGGCTAGAGTGCAGTGGTATGATCATTGCTCACTATAGCCTTGAACTCCTGGGCTCAAGGAATCCTCCTGCCTCAGCCCCTTGCACAGCTGAGACTACAGGTGTAAACCAGCACACTGAGTGTTTTACGTATCCTCTAGAGCCTACACTTTATTATTATTTTTTCTTCAACAAAAATATCTATTTTTATATTTAATTCAATCAAAACATCTATTATGTACTAAAGATTTATATACTTACAATCTTAGAATTTCATATATTTACTTATATAGTTACCATTTTCGGTACTCATGTAGTTACCGTGTTCTATTCACGTAGATCTGTGTTCCGTCTGGTATCCTTTTCCATCTGCCTGAAGGACTACTTGTTTTTTTTTCTTTTTTCTCATTTAAATTTACCTGTGGCAACTCCAAGGACTTTTTAAACATCTCTTATAGTGCAGATTTGTTGGTGATGAGTTCTTTCAGCTTTCATATATCTGCAAATGGCTTTATTTTGCCTTCATTTTCTATCACTGTATCTTCAAGTTCAGTAATTTCTTGCTGAATATAGAATTGTAGGTTGACAGCAGTTTTTTCTTTCAGTACTTTACGGATGTTACTCCACTGTCCTCTTGCTCACATTGCTTCTGATTAGAGTTCAGCAATCAGTCATCCTTTTGTTTGGTCCTTTAAATAGGATCCTCCTTCTCCCAACCCCCTGCTACTTGGAAGATTTTCTCTTAATGCTGATTTTGAGCATTTTCATTATAATGTGCCTCAGTGTAGTTTTCTTCATGTTTCTTTTATTTGGGTTTTGTTGAGTGCCTTGGTTTTGTGGATTTATGGTCTTCATGAAATTCGGACAAATTTTGGCCATTATTTCTTCAAATATTCCCCCCTTCACCCACTTGCTTCCTAGAAGACTACAATTATATGTGTAATAGCCTGCTTGAATTTGACCTAAAACTCATTCATGTTCTATTCATTTTTAAAAAATTCTTTCTGCTGTCTCACTTTTCATTTTGGATAGTTTCTATTGCTATGTTTTCAAGTTCAGTAATCTTTTCTTCTGTAATGTCTCATCTTCTGTTAATCCTATTTGATATATTTTTCAACTTAGACATTGTAGTTTTCATTTCTAGAAGTTCAGTTTGGGGCTTTTTATATTTTCTACATCTATTACCTTTTTGAGCCTGTAGAATACAGTTATAACTGTTTTATTGTCTTAATCTGCTAATGTCTTTGTCATTTCTGGATCAGCTTTGGTTGATGGATTTTTTTTCCTCATTGGTCATGTTTTCCTATCTGTTTGCATGCTTTATATCTTTGATTGAATGTCAGACCTAATTTTACCTTATTAGGTACTGGATATTTTTATTTTTATTATTTATTTATGTATTTTGAGACGGAGTCTCGCTGTGTCGCCCAGACCGGAGTACAGTGGCACGATCTTGGCTCACTGCAACCTCTGCCTCCCGGATTCAAGCGCTTCTCCTGCCTCAAGTGATTCTCCTGCCTCAGCCTCCTGAGTAACTGGGTGCCCACCACCACGCCTGGCTAATTTTTTGTATTTTTAGTAGAGATGGGATTTTACCTTGTTAGCCAGGATGGTCTTGATCTCCTGACCTCCTGATCTGCCCACCTTGGCCTCCCAAAGTGTTGGGATTACAGGCCTGAGCCACCGCACCTGGCCTGGGTATTTTTATATAAACACTCTTAAACAGTTTTTTTTTTTTTTTCCTGGGACGAGGTTAAGTTACTTGGAAATAATTTGAGCTTCATATCTTACTTGTATAGCTTCTTAGATGATGAGACAAGAGCCGGCTCAGTATAGGGCTAATTATTCCTCACTATTGAGGCAAGACGCTTCTATGTAGTCTACCTAATGCCTTGTGCATCTTTAGATTTATAGTCTGACTGGCAGAAACAGGTACAATTCTCAGCCTGCTCTAAGCATCAGGCATTACCCCCAGTCCTTCCCTTCCTCTCTCCCTCTTTTCATTTGGGATAGTTTCTTTTTTTTTTTTGAGACGGAGTTTCGCTCTTGTTGCCCAGTCTGGAATGCAGTGGTGTGATCTCGTCTCACCGCGTCCTCCTCCTCCAGAGTTCAAGCGATTCTCCTGCTTCAGCCTCCCTAGTAGCTGGGATTACAGGCATATGCCACCATGCCTGGCTAATTTTTGGATTTTTAGTAGAGACAGGGTTTCACCATATTAGTCAGGCTGTTCTTGAACTCCTGACCTCAGATGATCCACCTGCCTCGGCCTCCCAAAGTGCTGGGTTTACAGGCGTGAGCCACCACACCCATCCCATTTGGGATAGTTTCTATCACTGTGTCTTCAAGTTCTGTAATTGCTTCTTCTCTAAATGTCTAGTCTTCCAAAAATGGTTCTTTCCCATCCTTGAGTAGTGTTTCTCTTGTGAATGTACTAAACAGTACTTGGGCAAATACTTGAGAGAAATCCCCTGTAGACTCTTGGAGTCTCTTTGTAGGTTTCATCTCTCTAGCTTTCAATCCTGCAAACTGTAGCCACCTTTGTCATCTGTTCCATTTTCCAAACTCAAGAGTCCACTGGGCTTCGCTTGGGTAGTCTCTCTTTGCTACATGGCCTGGAAGGTTTCTAGACAGTAAGCCGAGGTAATGGGAGGGCTCACCTTAATTGTTTCCTATCTCTATGGGATCACTGTCTTTTGTTGCCTGATGTCTCATGTTCTGAAATCTGTTGTTTCATATATTTTGTCCATTTTTTGTCCATTTCAGGTAGGATTGTAAATCCTCTCTGTTACTCCATCTTGGCTAGAAGCAGAATTTCACACAATGATTTTCAGCAGTTGTACACTGTTGGCTTATATTTGTACTGTGGTCAATTATAGATCTCTCTATCCTGTAATGTACAGTTTTTTTCTTTACCTAAATGCAAAATTTATAGAAACCTATGTATCTTGGAAGAGAAAAGTATAAAGAGTTAATGTAGTAGAGGATGATTTCTATGATAGTATGAACAATATAATATGGAATTCCAAGAGAAGAACTAGAATTTCTTCTGGGGATATTTTAAATGCATATTTGGTATCAGAGATTAGTTATTCAATTGGACTCAGTTCCACCTTCGAGTACATAAGCAGTCCTTTGTTTATTTATATGCAAGGTGTTTACATAAATGTAGACGAGGATAAAAGACAAAGCCCTGTAAATGTTGCCACTGGAGACTTGTAATCCAAATTGACATTGCTCCAATAATCATCACAGTGTGAATATGGATGTTTAACCAGCCACTGATCCACTTACGCTATCATCCAGACTGTATTTCTCCATTTGCCTTATTTGCCTGCAAGAGTCTTTGTGTGTGAGTGACTCATGATAATTGTGGCTTATTACCTGAAGCCTCATGAGAAACGGTATTGAATGCTTTCTGAAATCAGAATGTACTACTTGTTTGTACTACTAGTTTGTTTAAAAAGGAAATGAGATTACTTTGGCCGGGCTTTTTCCATGCTTTTCACGCCCTATGTAGCTCAAAAATGTGAAATGATAGGTTGTACGGCTACTGAGAATTCACATTTCAGATGTAGTTCCTAGAATTTGATTTTTCTCTCTTTGGGTCAACATTACTTTGTTTTAATCTCCCACTGACACCTGGTTCTTCATCTTCTTTCAAAGGTTACTGATGATAGCTCCCCATTCATTCATTTGAAATATATTATAACTTTTGTTTTGTGGCCCAGCATGCCGTTCATTTTTATAAATGTTTCACTGGTCCATGAAAAAAATGTAAATTCTGTAGTTGGTGAGTGCAGGGCTCTGTGTATTTTTGGTCCAGTTTATGTGTTGTGTTGCTTACATCTTTGAGAGCTTTACTGAGTTTTTACCTATGAGATCTGTTAGATACGGAGAGATTAAAATCTCCTCATATAATTTTTGGATTAATTTATTGTTTCTTAGTGGCTCATGCCTGTAATCCCAGCAGTTTGGGAGGTGGAAATAGATGGATCACTTGAGGACAGGAGTTTGAGACCAGCCTTGCCAACATGGTAAAACCCCATTTCTACTGAAAATACAAACAAATTAGCCTGGCAGAGTGAAGCACAACTGTAGTCCCAATTATGCAGGAGGCTGAGGCATGAGAATCAGTTAAACCCAGGAGGCAGAGGTTGTGGTGAGTTGAGATTGCAACACTGCACTCCAGCCTGGGCGACAGAGCGGGACTGTCTTTAAAAAAAAAAAGAAAGATCATTTCTTTATGTATTTTAAGTCTATGTTATTAGATACATATACATTTTAAATTGTTTTCTCATCTTGCTGAATTAAATCTTTCATGTTTTCTGCCATGGGGTTGGTTGACTGCAATAATTTAGCAAAAAAAAAAAAAAAAATTGCTAAATTTTAATGTCACTTTTTGATATGACACTTTGAATCAGTCTAACTTTGTGTTCCCTGCTTTTCCACTCAGGTTATCAGTTGATTGGGAGCCACTCTGGGGTGAAGCTTTGCAGGTGGACAAAGGTATTTTTTTTGTTTTTATTAAGTATGTCTATTATATGCAACTTTTAAATAGCTATTTTTATACACTGTCAGTAAATTTACTATTTAGAGGTATAATTTACATTTAATATGCACAGATTTTTAAATGATTCTTTAAAATGCGTTCAGCAAATTTTGATAGATGGTAGAACCTATATTCACCAACTCCAATTAAGATATAAGCTGTTGCTGGGCGCGGTGGCTCAAGCCTGTAATCCCAGCACTTTGGGAGGCCGAGATGGGCGGATCACGAGGTCAGGAGATCGAGACCATCCTGGCTAACAAGGTGAAGCCCCGTCTCTACTAAAAATTCCAATAAACTAGCCGGGTGAGGTGGCAGGCACCTGTAGTCCCAGCTACTTGGGAGGCTGAGGCAGGAGAATGGCGTAAACCCAGGAGGTGGAGCTTGCAGTGAGCTGAGATCCGGCCACTGCACCCCATGCTGGGTGATAGAGCGAGACTCCATCTCAAAAAAAAAAAAATATATATATATAAGCTATTATCCCCACCCCAATGAATTTATTGTGCCCATTTCTAGTCAATAACTCCCTTTCCCTAGGGAATTATTGTTCTAATTGCTATTATTGTTATTTAGTTTTGCCTTTTTAGAATTTCATAAGCGTGACCAGGTGCAGTGGCTCACGCCTATAATCCCAGCACTTTGGGAGACCAGGTGGACGTATCATTTGAGGTCAGGAGTTCAAGAGCAGCCTGACCAAAATGGTGAAACCGTGTTTCTACTAAAAATACCAAAATTAGATGTGGTGGTGGGCATCTGTAATCCCGGCTTTCGGGAGGCTGAGGCAGGAGAATCGCTTGAACCTGGGAGGTGGGGGTTGCAGTGAGCCCAGATCACGCCACTGCACTCCAGCCTGGGTGATAAGAGTGAGACTCCATCTCAAAAAAAAAAGAAAAAATTTCCTAAGAGTGGAATCATGTAATGTGGAGTCTTTTGCAACTGGCTTCTTAAACTCAACATATTTTTGAGATGCATCCGTGTCGTATCATGTAACATGTATCAGTAGTTCATTCACTTTTATTGCTCAGTAGTATGCCATTATATGAATATACCAGTTTTTAAAAATCCGTAGACATTTGGTCTGTTTTTAGTTTTTGGCTATTAGGAAAAAAAGTACTATGAGCATTCTTCACAAGACTTGGTGAATGTGAATTTCAGTTTTCCTTGGGTAAATGCCTAGAAGTGCAGTTGTTAAGTCACAAAGTAGGTATATGTTTAACTTTAGAAGAAACTCCCAAACTGTTGTCAGTGTGGTTGTACTACTTTATACTTGCTCAGCAATTTATTAAAGTTCCATTTGTTACACATTCTCACCATCCTGTGGTATTGTCTTTTAATTTTAGGCATTTTCATGGTTGTGAAATGGTACCTCATTGTGGGTTTGTTTTTTTTTTTTTGCTTTTTTTTTTTTTTTTGAGATGGAGTCTCACTCTGTCGCCAGCCTGGAGTACAGTGGTGCAATCTCGGCTCACTGTACCCTCCATCTCCAGGGTTCAGGTGATTCTCCTGCCTCAGCCTCCCGAGTACCTGCCCAGCTAGTTTTTGTATTTTTATTAGAGACGGGGTTTCACCATGTTAGCCAGGATAGTCTCGATCTCCTGACCTCATGATCCGCCCACCTTGGCCTCCCAAAGTGCTGGGATTACAGGGGTGAGCCACCACACCCGGCCCTCATTGTGGTTTTAATTTACATTTTGCTGGCGATGGTTGATGATTAGGAACTTTGTTTTTTTTTTTTTGAGACAGAGTCTTGCTCTGTCACCCAGGCTGGAGTGCAGTGGTGCGATCTTGGATCACTGTACCTTCCGGGTTCAAGTGATTCTCATGTCTCAGCCTCCTGAACAGCTGGGATTACAAGGGTGTGCCAATATGCCCAGCTAATTTTTGTATTTTTGTATTTTTAGTAGAGATGGGGTTTCACTATGTTGGCCAGGCTGGTCTCAAACTCCTGACCTCAAGTGATCCACCTGCCTCAGCCTCCCAAAGTGCTGGGATTACAGGTATGAGCCACCATGCCCAACCAGGAACATCTTGTGTTGTGCGTATTGGCTGTTTATACTTGTGAAATGTCTGTTCACATCTTTGTTCAAACTGGGTTATTTGACTCTATATTATTGATTTCTAAAAGTTCTTTATATGTTGTGGATGTGAATCTTTTGTCGAATGTGCACTATGAATATTTCTCTAGACCGTGGCTTTTCTATTTCCATAAAGGTATCTTTTGAAAATTTTAATTTGGATACAGTTCACTACATCATATTTTTTTCTTTTATGGTTAGGGTTTTTTGTATTTTAAGAAATTTTTGCCAACCATAAGGTCAGAAAGATATTCTAGATTTTCTTCTAGAAGCTTTGTATGTAGTTTTAATTTTTTTAAAGCAGTTTTCTATAGTTTTAATAAATTAGTCTCTTACTCTTTTAGATGTGTTAAATATACATTTTCACATGTCAACTTACAGTCTTCAGTGCTGCATGGCTCTTTGTTTAAAGGAAACTAATCTCTGTGGGAAACTCATTTTAAGGAATACACATACATATGCACGATGCATGCAAACAGATAACAGGGAATAGTAAATATCACTTCCGTTATATTTTTCAGTATCTTCTCAGTCAGTGAAATGGCATGGTAACACAGTTCCAATGCAGTACATGTGAACGGCAACACAGAGATGAAAGCATCCTTGCTTACCATGCCAAACTGCTGTATGCCCATCCCACAGAGTTGCCTCCGTGTTCCTTGCATCATCCCATAAATTACGAGAGTAGGCTTCTTTTAATACGTTCTTTCTCTTATAAATGTGTAAGAAAATAATAGGTAGAGAAGAAAAATAGTAAAGTAAGGAAGTATTAAAAGTGTTAATGGTGTAAAAACCCACAAGAATCAGAGAAATCACATAGGGCACAGGATCCTGTCCTGCACCACACGTTTGATTTTTTTTTGTTTTGTTTTCTTTTTTTTTTTTTTTGAGATGGAGTCTCACTCTGTAGCCCAGGCTGGAGTGCAGTGGTGCGATCTCGGCTCACTGCAAGCTCCGCCTCCTGGGTTCACACCATTTTCCTGCCTCAGTCTCCCGAGTAGCTGGGACTACAGGTGTTCGCCACCACACGCGGCTAATTTTTTGTATTTTTAGTAGAGACGGAGTTTCACCGTGTTAGCCAGGATGATCTTGATCTCCTGACCTCGTGATCCTCCCGCCTTGGCCTCCCAAAATGCTGGGATTACAGGTGTGAGCCACTGCGCCCGGCATACAGGTTCGATTTTTGTCTGTTGTTTTTCTTTAGGTGAAAATGATAAATTCAGTTTCTTTTTTCACTGCCATAGCAGGTCTTTAATTTTGATACAGAAGTTAGATAAATATATTGTCCCCAAACTTCAATGTCTGTATTCCTAGAGTGGTGGCAGGAGCTCATTAGGGGCTCAGTGACTGAGGGGGCAGACAGATTTGCTTAGGTGGATTCCTCCTAAGCAACCTGTGTAGAAGAAGCCAATTTTTTTTTTTTTTTTTTTTGAGGCGGAGTCTCGCTCTGTCGCCCGGACTGGAGTGCAGTGGCCAGATCTCAGCTCACTGCAAGCTCCGCCTCCTGGGTTCACACCATTTTCCTGCCTCAGTCTCCCGAGTAGCTGGGACTACAGGTGTTCGCCACCACACGCGGCTAATTTTTTGTATTTTTAGTAGAGACGGGGTTTCACCGTGTTAGCCAGGATGGTCTCGATCTCCTGACCTCGTGATCCGCCCGTCTCGGCCTCCCAAAGTGCTGGGATTACAGGCTTGAGCCACCGCGCCTGGCGCCAATTTTTTTTTTAATTGTTTATTTTTTTGAAGTAGGATCTTGCTCTGTCATCCAGGCTACAGTGTAGTAGTGCAATCTTGGTTGGCTGCAGCCTCACACCTCCTGGACTGAAGCCATCCTCCCACCTCAGCCTCCCAAGTGGTGTGCCACCATGCCCAGCAAAAAATTTTTTTGTATTTTTTGTAGAGACAGGGTTTCGTCATGTTGCCCATGCTAGTTTTGAACTCTTGGACTTAAGTGATCTGCTTGCCTTGGCCTCTGAAAGTGCTGGGATTATAGACATGAGCCACCTCGCCTGGCCCTGTGTGTAGTTTTAACTTTTATGTTTGGGCCTGTGATTCGTCTGGAATTAATTTTTATGAATGGTGTGAGGTAAAGGTCAAGATTTATCCCACCTCGGCCAATATGGATATCCAGTTGTTTTGGCACCATTTGTTGAAGACTTGTCAACCTAAATAGCAAACAGAGAGGGGCTCTCTAGAAGAAAATGATGGTTATTTTGGAATAGAGCATTGCAATGGGAATATGCAAGCCACAGTAAACTGTGTTTTCAGGGAGGTACAGGAAGACAAAGTTTAATTTTTAATTTTTTATGAATTATTATAAGTTAATGAAGACACCGTTTTTTTTTTTATTTTTTATTTTTTTAGACAGGGTCTCACTCTGTCACCAGGCTGGAGTGCAGTGGTGTGATCTTAGCTCACTGCAG
>NW_012113364.1:5969371-5970416 GCF_000951035.1 Colobus angolensis palliatus | reverse complement strand
CGGGAGGCTGAGGCAGGAGAATGGCATAAACCTGGGAGGCGGAGCTTGCAGTGAGCTGAGATCCGGCCACTGCACTCCAGCCTGGGTGGCAGAGCGAGACTCCATCTCAAAAAAAAAAAAAAAGAGGGGTAAAAGTCTCATTATGATACGAAGTCTTATTCCAACCTCCTGGAGAAAGCTATTTACACTGTGAAAATGGCAACTGTTTCTTCTGGTTTGTAGTTTTAATATCTTTGGTCATGACATTGGGCAGTTGGGTGAACATTTTTTGTGGTTCATAAATGTTTCTTAAAATTTATCTAGTTTCAGCCGGGCGCCAGTTGGTGACATCTGAAATCTCAGCACTTTGGGAGGCCAAGGCTGGCAGATCACTTGAGGTCAGGAGTTCAAGACCAGCCTGGCCAACATTGTGAAACCCTGTCTCTACTAAAAATACAAAAGTTAGATGGGTGTGGTGGTGTGTGCCTGTAGTCCCAGCTACTCGGGAGGCTGAGGCAGAAGAATCACTTGAACCCGGGAGGTAGAGGCTACAGTGAATCATGATTGCACCACTGCACTCCAGCCAGGTCAACAGAGTGAGACTCCGTCTCAAAAAAAAATTATCTAGTTTCAGCTAAAAGCTTTATAAGCCAGCTAGAGAATTGTGACCAAGTATTGGAGGAAATTCAATAGAAGAATTCAGGATCTAGTCTAGTCTACACGTAGATAACAAGAACTTTAAAACAATGCACAGGGCTACAATCTATAATAAGAATAGGTATATTATAGTTTTTCTATAGAGACATAACTTTTTCTTCCCACATTGATCACACAGGAATCTCAGATTTAAAAACCTCCTGAGCTAGGAAGCCAAACCAGGGCATCTTACATACAATCTTAAGGATCTTGGGCCTTCCAGGAAGTGACAATTTTTACTGACTCATTGCAAGTCTGGGAACTCTGAAAGCCAGGCATTCAATGCACATTTTCTTTTTTTTTTTTTGAGGCGGAGTCTCGTCGCCCGGGCTGGAGTGCAGTGGCCAGATTTCAGCTCACTGCAAGCTCC
>NW_012113364.1:5942546-5968896 GCF_000951035.1 Colobus angolensis palliatus | reverse complement strand
ATTATAGATAGCTTATGCAAGAAAAATGTCTTAAATCTGTTAGACAAAATATTTAAGTAAAGAACCAAAAATGAAAAGTCACAAACACATTATTGTCATCAATTACTTAATTTGAAGTCATTAAATTTTATTTTGCTTGATCTTGATTAGCAATTTTATGGAGTCAGATGCAGTACCATTGTACTATGAGGTTGGCCATTGACAGTTTTATGCACCAATCAGTTTCTTTAATATATTAGAGTTCTGGAAGTTGTCATTTAGTCCATTGATCTTAAAGTTATCAGAAATGTGTTGGGCCGGGTGTGGTGGCTTACCCCTGTAATCCCAGCACTTTGGGGGACCGAGGCGGGCGGATCACGAGGTTAGGAGTTTGAGACTAGCCTGGCCAATTTGGTGAAACCCCGTCTCTACTAAAAATACAAAAACTAGCTGGGTGTGGTGGCGTGTTCCTGTAGTCCCAGCTACTTGGGAGGCTGAGGCAGAAGAATCGCTTGAACCCGGGAGGTGAGGTTGCAGTGAGCCGAGATTGCGCCACTGCCCTCCAGCCTGGGCAACAGAGTGAGATTCTGTCTCAAAAAAAATAAAAAAAAAAGAGTACTTGTTAAAGTCATTTCCATAAAAAGCAGTTTTGGAATGTAGCTGATTGCAGATGTTTTCAGAGAATAATTCAGAACAGTAACAGTGGTTGACAACAACAACTTAGGAAAGCCATGGTTAAGATCCGATGAAATTTCTCAATTGATAAGGAATTTAGTTATTTCTTACATGCAGTGTTTGAAGATAACAACCTGGATCATAGGGCCATCAGACTTCTATACATTTCATGTAATCTTTAGAATATTCACATTAATAACATATCCATACAAATACAACTTTAAAAAGGAATCAATTATGACTGATAACATTATGTTTTAATGCATTTATATACTTTTTAGAATATTTATATCAATAACATACCCACAAAAATAACTAAAAGAAGAGCTAATATTACTTATTTGTCCATGCATTCCGTATAATGTTTCAAAAAAGACGAATCATTTAATATCTCTATAAGATGTGACATACATTCTTTGAAGCTTTTCAGGGCCGTAACTGGACAATCATAAAGTTAATTTTAGGTCAGAAAGAATTTTGGATTTTGATTCTGTGGAAACCTGCCAGAGGTGCCAAAAGGTTCAAAACACTTGATCAAAACAGAATCACAGGTCACTCATAAATAGTAGTTACTCATTTAATCAGAGTGATAATTAAAAGACTTCAAAAGCAATATGGAAATTTACATGGATAGAAAAACCTTAACCTGGCCTGCCGTGGTGGCTCACACCTGTAATCTCAGCATGTTGGGAGGCTGAGGCAGGTGAATCACAAGGTCAGAAGTTTGAGACCACCCTGGCCAACATGGTGAAACCCCCCTCTCTACTAAAAATACAAAAAATTAGCCGGGTGTGGTGGCGGGCACCTGTAATCCCAGTTACTCAGGAGGCTGAGGCAGGAGAATCGCTTGAACCCAGGAGGCAGAGGTTGCAGTGAGCCAAGGCAGAGGTCGCAGTGAGCCGAGACTGCGTCACTGCACTCTAGCCTTGGCAACAAGAGCAAGACTCCATCTCAAAAAAAAAAAAGAAAAAAAGAAAAACCTTAACCCTGTAAAGCTCAGTTTTCCCAAGTAATCGAAAATCTAATAAAGACAGCACAGGAGATTATCTTGATAAAGCATAAAACCTTTTTTTTTTTTTTTTTTTTAAAGGCCAGTTACCAAAAATGCAAAGAAAAACCTTTTGTATTGTGATTGCCTGTCTTTGTGGGAAACCCATTTAGGTAACTTGGAAGTCAAACCTGATTAAAAGTGTACTTGAATTTAATCAGAAATAGAGCATATTGAGGGTCATGAGTGTATACTGTATTATAGAGGAATGTAAAAGAAAACTAATACCTTATGACTGGGTGTGGTGGCTCACGCCTGTAATCTCAGCACTTTGGGAGGCTGAGGCAGTTGGATCACATGAGGTCAAGAGTTTAAGACCAGCCTGGCCGACATGGTGAAATGCTATCTCTACTAAAAATAAAAAGTAGCCAGGCATGGTGGTGTGTGCCTGTAGTCCCAGCTACTCAGGAGGCTGAGGCAGGAGAATTGCTTGAACCAGGGAGGCAGAGGTTGCAGTGAGCCGGGATCACGCCACTGCACTCCAGCCTGGGTGACAAGAGTGAGACGCTGTCTAAAAAGAAAAACAAAAACCAAAAAACACCCTAGTACCTTGAGTAGGGGAATGCATGGCTCTTAGTAACAGCATGGGAAGTTTCCTCATTACAGGGAATAATTCAGACATATCAAGAAAAGCCAAGAGTACAGAATCAAATAATACTGAAGGAAAACATTGCTTTCTAGGCTTTTAAAATAAACATGTTAGTGTCAGGCCATAACACAGAGTTAGAACTAGGAAAAAAAAAGTTAACAGGAGTTGACAAAAAGGTTGAAGGAGAGAGTTATCACCTCAGCCAAGCAAAAAGGTATACTTTTTTAAGAGAAGAAAGAACGGAAAGCAATGATGTATGACCTGCAAATCATTTGCAGTGAGGTACAGCAAAGGTTGAACTTCTGATATAAATTTGAGAAATTTCAAAAAGAAAGAACTTTTCCTGAAGAATTGAAATGAAACACATTACATCTCCAACCTGAGAGTAGGAAAATTAATTAGATCTCAGGAAGAAATAGAAATAGTTTAGGAGATGAGTGTTAAACAGATTTCAGAATTAAAAATCAAAACCTCTTGCAATGTTATTAAAAACAAATACTTTAGGTAAACCATGTTGTTTTAACATAGGTAACCAAATTTTAAAATTTTTGTATTTTTAGCATCATAGATCAGTTTTTAGAAAGACTAAACATAAACAATCTCTTTTAATTATAGCCAACTTAATCCCATGCAAAATTCCTTTTATAAATTGTCTTTTCATGAACCTGATTGTGACTTTTCTTGATGTTTTCTTTTGTTGATGTGCTTGGACTTTCTGCTTTGTCCTACACTTCCTTATCTTAAAGAAGCAGTCATTTTAGTTTAGAACAAAAACTTATCACATGAGATTCTTTCTCATACAAAGTTATTCTTTTCTTTGTAACCTTCCTTAAAAAATATATCTTTATATCCATAACTTTTTTCACATCTCTCTCTCTCTTTCGGTATTCTATTTCTTTCCATATCCATATTTTGAAATAACCTTAAATAACCTCTAAGTTAGATAAAATTATTCTTTAAAAAATTTTTAAATAAAAAAAATGTTAATTTTTTTTTTTTTTTTTTCCGAGACAAGGTCTCACTCTGTCAGCCAGACTGGAGTGCTTGCTGCAGCCTCAAACTCCTGGCCTCAGGTGATCCTTCTACCTCAGTCTCCCTCGTATGAGCTACTGTGTCTGACTCTAAATCATTCTTTTCTCAATAAGGAACACATTTTTATGCCCATCTTATACTTTTTTCTTATTAAAAAATACCTTATATGTTTTAGGCACATTTTATATATAGAATTATACATATTCATTAGAATTTTTAACTGTTCTTAACTTTTACTTTTAGTGAAAACCTAGAAAGCAAGATCTCGAATTGTTTTTCACTTATAACTGTTTTATAGATGAGAACCATTTTATAATTTTTAGAAGTTTCTTTCCCTGTAACATAATTTTAAAAATCTTAGTTGGAAATGACCCAGACATTTAATTAGTATTTATTATTTGATTGAACATAACTTTAAGATTTCAAATTACTTGAAAAATTCATTTAGAAGCATTTATCCCATTTACATTGATGTAATTTATTTATTAACAGTTTACCTAGATTACTCATGAGAATTGAGATATTAGACAAAGCTAATTGTCATTTCAAGTTATTTCCCTGTTAATTTTTATAGCTTGTGAATATCAGGTGTCCAATAACTCAGGATATAAACCTGTTTTTTTTTCAACCAACAGTGATAAATTAGTCTTATTTATCAAAACATTACACAAACAAAGATCATTCTGTTGTAGGCTGGGTTTATAGTTTTATAACCTTGTTGTGAAACCGTGATGTCTTAAAATGTCTAATAGAGACAAATATAAACTGTCTGAGCAGTAAACCTAGGCAAAGATGCATGCTGACAAATTTGAAGATATTTTAATTTTTATCTTACCAATAACTTTAAAACCAACTTATTGATTAAAGATTTACGTAAGTCATGTGAACTGAAAGGCATTTGGGTTAATTACTATATATTTTATGTGAGCACTCCTTTCTCTTTAAGGGACTTCTTGCCAACTAACTGTGCCAAGTTATACAATGTAGACACAACATACAATACATGCACATACATATAAACACATAAATATGCACACAAATAAAGATCTTATAGTTTTCATTTTTGAATTTTCATCATGAGATTGTAATACAAACTCACTGGTTTATAAGACAGTCGGATCCAGATTATATTTCTGGCAAAACTGGAACCTGTTCATATGTCTAAACTTTATTTGCCTCAATAGCTAATCTAATAATGAAGGCCATGGGCCAAAATTTTGGGTACAGCAGTTTTCATGGCACTTTTGATTTTCAAAGCATCTTTGAAACCATTCCGCAACCCCTGCCACTTTTTTGTAGTTTCAGATGAGTTTAGGGTTAAAATTTCATGTTTACATAATAGCTAGGACTGGTTGAATTGTATAAGTAAAATAAAATCTCCAGGTAGCCTTGAATTAGTAACAGATCTATCTTTTGTTTGCCTATCTAGTTTGCTTAATTAGCAAATGTAGGCAGGGAAGAACTTTAGCAGGTTTTTTTGGTTTGTTTTTTGTTTTGGCTTTTTCTTTTTGCCTCTGTGTGCCAGAAAAAGCAAGATTTTTGTGTGTGTGTATATGCTGGACAGACATACCTTTTATTATTGCTCTAAGCTCAAGATTTTGACCTGTTTGACTTGAGTGCCTAGCATTATAAACATTTATCTAGTTCTTTTTCTTTTAGAGATTGATTTTTCAATTAAGTGTTTCATCACCATACATAGTTGCTAGTTAGGCAAACCTAAATTTATATTTCTAAAAGGTGTCAAAGTTGTTGGTTACCATGGAGCTGTTGTAATTCATAAAGTCATTAATTTGAAAGCCCTTTAAAAGACTTCTCTCTCTCTCTTTTTAAAAATATCTTGGCTGGAATGCCATAAGCAGTGCGTTTCATCTCAACACCAGTAGAAAAGTCAGCAGATTTAAAGTAGGCAGAAAAACAAATAGAGAGATAGTGAGTTAGAAGACTCACATGTTAACTCTATAGTTGCAGGTCTTTTTGAATAATGACCCGTAGTGCTCTGAATTTTCCTTGTAATGTGCCCATCAGTTGAAAAATGTGCAGAAGAATGGGCCATAATATATAGTCTTCTATAGTCCCAGAAAACCTAGCATGCCTAAATGTTTGAGAATCTTATTCCATTTCTTATTAATCTCTCAAGAGCAAATAAAATTCTGTAAATCCCATGAGGAATTCAGACTAGTGTTTTAGATGGTGGCAACCACCCCAGTAGCTTTTTTTAAATTTTGAGGTGGAGTCTCACTCTGTCACCCAGGCTGGATTACAGTGGTACAATCTCACCTCACTGCAGCCTCCACCTCCCGGGCTCAAGCGATCTTCCCACCTGAGCCTCCCAAGTAGTTGGGACTACAGGTGCGTGTGCCACCACGCCTGGCTAATTGTTTGTATTTTTTGGTAGATACGAGGTTTTGCCATGTTGCTCAGGCTGGTCTTGAACTCCTGAGCTCAAGTGATCTGCCTGCCTTGGCCTCGCATGGTGCTGGGATTATAGGCATGAGCCACTGCACCTCGCCGCCTAGTGGCTTTTAATTAGCCATTCTGTGCCCACTATCTAGAACATTTATTTTGGTCTCAGAAAGTTTTCAGAAACAAGCCTGGTAAGAGAGTCAAACCAAATGAAAAGAATCCAACATAAGAGTGTTCAAAAACATTTTAACCTAGGCATGCATATCAAATGAGATATTAAATGAGGTACACAAACCAGAGAAGTCATGCCTCCCAGAAAGAATGTCAATTTTGTAGAAACCAAGAGTACTTAATCCAGAAAGACACTTTTCTTTATACTAGAAAATACTTTCCAGAAAAGGTAAAAAGTCTGTCAATCATCCCAAGAGGGATGTGTGATTCATTATTAAGGTGGCCTTATCCAAACCACATTCCAAATAAAGTAAAAAAGCCTCTACTAAAAGGAAGGAGACTCAGACTGAGAGAAGACATACCAGGACAGAAAAGGAGAATCATGGTGGTGGCGAGCTTAAGGGGTCAGGTGAGTGCTACAGTGGTGCCAAGAATCACCAATTCTTACAGTGCTTTTTCAGGTCCTGTTTCTGACACCAATTATGTGAACCAGATAACAAACAGAGAGAGGCCTTTTTTCTAAGAGAAAAAAATGTTTATTTGGGAATAGAACATAGCAGTGGGAACGTAATAAATTAGGTCCATTTTCAGGAAGACAGTGGTTGTTTTTTTTTTTGTTTTTTTTGTTTTTGTTTTTTTTTAAGAGACAGGTCTTGTTACTTTCTCCCGGCTGCACTTGAACTCCTGAGTTAAAGTGATCCTCCTGCCTTGGCCCCTCAAATAGCTGGAACTATTGTACCCACTGCACCCTGCTTTTTTTGTTTGTTTGTTTGTTTGTTTTGTTTTTGTTAGAGAGTCTTGTTCTATCACCCAGGCTGGAGTGCAGTGGCACAATTTCGGCTCACTGCAACCTCCGCCTCCCGATTTTAAGGGATTCTCCTGCCTCAGCCTTCCTAGTAGCTGGGATTACAGGCACACGCCACCACGACTGGTAAATTTTTTTGTATTTTTAGTAGAGATGGGGTTTCGCCATGTTGGCCAGGCTGGTCTCGAACTCCTGACCTCAGCTGATCCGCTCACCTCGGCCGCCCAAAGTGCTGGCATGAGCCATCACTCCCGGCCTATACCCAGCTTTAAAGGAAAAAATGAGGAGTGTTACAGAATTGTTTTGAAGTCATTATTCTTGGCTACAAAGATCAATAACAAGAGTGATGCTGTCAAAGGTTGGGCAGGCAGTTGCCGGGCTGATGTCCTTAACAGATGTATTTCTGTGTAAGGTTGTGATGGCCTTTGTTCAAGGTTGTGGCTTTTGTAGAATCTTTTTTGTTATCAGGCATACAAGCATGAGAGCCCTTTCTTCATGACCTTCCCCAGCTCTGTTTGTCAGGGCTTTCTTAACATAAGTAATTCCATGTTGGTTCTGATAACTTCGTAGTTTCCTTTCTCCATTGAATTACTTTCTAGGCCATTGTAGACAGTCAGTCCATCATATGGGCAGGCCTATTTCTGGTCTCTCCAAATTCTGTGCCACTGATATATTTGTCTTTCCTGTGCTAATACCACATTGTCTTGCTTTTGTAGTCAGTCTGAAATTATGTAGTATAAGTTCTCCATTCTGTTTTTTTTTTATAGCCAAGATCACTTCCACTCTTCTTAATTCTTTGCATTTCTTTTTTTTTTTTTTTCCCCTAGACGGAGTCTCGCTCTGTCACCCAGGCTGGAGTGCAATGGTGCGATCTCGGCTCACTGCAACCTCCACCTCCCAGGTTCAAGCGATTCTCCTGCCTCAGCCTCCTCAGTAGCTGGGATTACAGACACTGGCCACCACGCCTAATTTTTGTACTTTTAGTAGAGACAGGGTTTCACCATGTCGATCAGGCTGGTCTTGAACTCTGACCTCAGGTGATCCGCCCGCCTCAGACTCCCAGAGTGCTGGGATTATAGGCGTGACCCACCATGCCTGGCCGACATTATTATATGTACACATTTTCGCATGGAGATGTTTTCATTCATTTCCTACCTGTGTGTATGAGGGTTCCGATTTCTCCTCAGCCTTGCCAGCATTTGTTATTGTTCATTTTTTTGATTATTGCCATCCTAAGGCGTGTCAGGTGGTATCTCTTAGAGGTGCATCTTCCTAACGACCAGTGATGTTGAGCATCTTTTCATTTGCGATTTGGATGTTTGTGTATCTTCCTTAGAGAAATATCTCTTCAAATCCTTGGCCCATTTTTACATTGGATTATGTGTCTGTTATTGGATTGTAAAAGTTCTTTATGTATTCTGGATAAGGGCTCTTTATCGGGTACCTGATTTGCATCTCTTGCCACTGTTTGTACTGTATCTCCAGGAGCTGAGTGACCACAGGCCACCAGTAACTTAGTTCCTGGTGATGTAGCACCTCTAGTACTGTCTGCCAGACCTTTTCTCAGTCTGTTCTGCCCTAGAAAGATTCCCCATACAAAACTTAGTCTCTTTACTGTTATTGGTTAGCTCAAATCTGACAGTACTAGGCTGGGTGTCATGGCTCATGCCTGTAATCCCAACACTTTGAGAGGCCGAGGCAGGCGGATCACCTGAGGTCAGGAGTTTGAGACCAGCCTGACCAACATGGTGAAATCCTGTCACTACTTAAAAAAAAAAAACAAAAGCTGGGCGTTGGTGGCACATGCCTGTAATCCCAGCTACTTGGGAGGCTGAGGCAGGAGAATCACTTGAACCCAGGAGGCGAAGGTTGCAGTGAGCTGAGATTGTGTCACTGCACTCCAGCCTGGGCGACAGAGTCAGGCTCCTTCTCAAAATAAATAAATAAATAAAATAATAACAAACTGGTAGTACTAATTAAACCAGCTTTTCTTCTCCAACCATGCTTGACTTTTTACATTCTTTATTACCGTTCTTAAACATTTCTATCCTGGGTTCATACCTACGATCCCTTCTGCTGACTAAGTTTCACTCTCCATTTCTACATGCCCCTTCCAGCGTGAGCCCCGCCTCTCCCTGTGCCGGCCTTTTCCATTGTGCCCACTTGGGCTTTGCAGGAGACATACCTTTGTCTTCATTTTTCTCCGGGACTGCCCCTGCCCGTTTTCACAATGCACACCCGATCTTTGCTTGATACTTCATTTACCTTGGTGGTCCTTCCTAATAAAGAACCTGATTCTTAGCCACTGCTGTTGTCAGAATAACATTCTCCAGATTTCTCTGTTGAATCTTTTTAGTACAATCTGCTCCACAGGCCTGTTGCTATTGTTTGTGGATATTTGAGAAACTCTTCTTCCTGTTTTTCACTCCTTTTCCTCTGGCTTTATCCTAAGGGGCAGGAATATTCTGATAGACGACACTTCCCTTCTTTTTAAATTTGAGACAGGCTCCTTTTGTCGCCCAGGCTGGAGTGCAGTGGCACGATCTCGGCTCACTGCAGCCTCAGCTTCCCCGGCTTAAGTGATCCACCTGGAGTAGCTGTGATAATAGGTATGCACCACCACGCCTGGCTAACATTGGTATTTTTTATGGAGATGGGGTTTCACCATGTCTCCCAGGCTGGTCTTGAACTCCTGGAGTCTCATGATCTGCCCACCTTCGCCTCCCAAAGTGCTGGGATTACAGGCATGAACCACCACGCCCGGCCAGGCTGGAGTGCAGTGATGCAGTCAGGGCTCACTGCAGCCTTTACTTCCCTGGGTCAAGTGATCCTCCCAACTCAGCCTCCTGAGTAGCTGGGACTATAGGTGCGCACCATGATGCTTGGCTAGTTTTAAAATTTTTCTGTAGAGACAGGGTCTCCTTATGTTGCCCAGGCTGGTCTTGAACTCCTGCACTCAAGTGATCCACCTGCCTTGACCTCTCTAAGTGCTGAGATTACAGGTGTGAGCCACTGTGCCCAGCCAGATGACACTTCTGTTATTCCATCTACTCTCGATAACATATGCTAAACCCTGTCATTTTATTTTATTTTATTTATTTTTAATACTTCTCGTATCCCAAGTTTCTTCTTTCCAATCCAGTGATTTTCAGTAATATCAGACTCAGTGCCTTTTGTTTATACCATACTCTATAATATTGTTAAAGTAAATTTATGGATAATATAGTATGTGTTTTGCCCAAACTATAAGATAATGAGAGAAAAAGGGAATTCCTTTATATTAAATATTATGTATTTCTGTACAAACATAGTCTGGCACTACTACATTAGACGGTGCCAGGAAGCAGTTAGCTACTTGCACCTTCTTATAATAAATAAGTTTAGCTTTAACAGAGGTAAAATGGCTGACTGCAGTGGCTCACACCTGAAGTCCCAGCACTTGGGGAGTCCGAGGCAAGTGGATTGCCTGAGGTCAGGAGTTGGAGACCAGCCTGGCCAACATGATGAAACCCCATCTCTTCAAAAAATATAAAAATCAGCCAGACATGGTGGCATGTGCCTGTAGTCCCGGCTATTTGGGGGGCTGAGGCACGAAAATTGCTTGAACCTGGGAGGTGGAGGTTGCAGTGAGCTGAAAATTGTGTCATTGTACTTCAGCCTGGGCGACAGAGCAAGACTCTGTCTCAAACAAAAAAAACAGAAAAACAGGCCTGGTGCAGTGGCTCACGCTTGTAATCCCAGCACTTTGGGAGGTCAAGGTGAGCAGATCCGGAAGTCACGAGTTCGAGATCAGCCTGGCCAATATGGTAAAACCCTATCTCTATTAAAAATACAAAAATTAGCTGGGCATGGTGGTGGCCACCTGTAGTCCCAGCCACTCAGGAGGCTGAGGCAGAAGAATCACTTGAACCTGGGAGGCGGAGGTTGCAGTGAGCCGAGATTGCGCCACTGTACTCCAGCCTGGGCAACAGAGCGAGACTCTGTCTCAAAACCAAAACCAAAACCAAAACAAACAACAGAAGTAAAGGGACTAGCGGTTATTATTATTATTTTTTTTTTACAAGACTTTCAAGACAGACTTGTTTATATGTGATTAAGAGAGGGAAATAACCCTTATTGAGGTAGGGCTAGCATGCCAACAAATGACAGGCTTACCTTGGAGATATTTCAGGTTTCATTCCAGACCACTGCAATGAAGCAAACATCACAGTAAAGCGAGGCCACCCACATGTTTTGGTTTCCCACTGCTTATAAAAGTCATGTTTACACTATACCGTAGTCTGTTAAGTATGAAATAGCATTATATCTAAAACAAAATGTAATTTAAAAAAATCATAACTAATTAAAATGTACTTTATTTCTAAAATTGCTAATGATTGGGCTGGGCGCAGTGGCTCATGCCTGTAATCCCAGCACTTTGGGAGGCTGAGTTGAGTGGAACACGAGGTCAGAAGTTCAAGACAATCTTGGCCAAGATGCTGAAACCTCGTCTCTACTAAAAATACAAAAATTAGCCAGGCATGATGGCACACACCTGTCATCCCAGCTGCTCGGGAGGCTGAGGCAGGAGAATCACTTGAACCCGGGCGGCAGAGGTTGCATTGAGCCAAGATTGCGCCACTGCACTCCAGGCTGGGCGACAGAGCAAGACTCTGTCTCAAAAAAAAAAAAAAAAATTGCTAATGATCATCTGAGCCTTCAGGGAGTCATAGTCTTTTTGCTGGTCAGCCCACTATTTGTGATGCTAATATTGACAGTTGAAACATGGTAATGATACTCTACTGCTTCCTTTGTTCACTTATGCTTTCTTCTATGTCTTTAGAACATTATTTTGGCGTTAAGATAACACCTAGTTTTCTGTCAACCATTAAGCGAATATTTGTCTTAAAAAAAAAATCTTACAAGTTGATAATACTAATACTTCCCTGAAATAATATTTAATTAGAGTTTGTAAAAGCATTTTTTAATTCTGTCATTTATTCTGCATTTACTAGCTGGCATTATTCTGTAAAGGAGAGCTTTTCTTTCTTTTTTTTTAATCAACCAAGAATATTTAGTTACTCTGAAATACATTTCCTATTGATACGGCGTGTAAATACCTGATTTGTTTTCTCTTAAACTACCAATTTTCAAAGTAGGAGTTGTTTAACTTGCCACTTCAAATGGTAACTTTTTCCCTTGTTTTTGAATGTGATGATGCATTTTCATCAACTCCATCCATTATAGTTATTTTCTGTTTTGATCATCAAATTTTCACACTTTGGCTGGTGGGAAATTTTTCAGCAGACTCCTGTGTCTTATTTTTAAATTTTAAAATGTTTTCAGTTTTATTGCTGTATAATTGACATATGAGAAACTGTACATATTTAAAGTGTACAAGTTGATGAGTTTTTTTTTTTTTTTTTTTTTTTTGAGATGGAGTCTCATTTTGTCGCCCAGGCTGGAGTGCAGTGGTGCAATCTAGGCTCACTGCTACCTTTGTCTCCTAGGTTCAAGAGATTCTCCTGCCTCAGTCTCCCAAGTAGCTGGGATTACATGCTCCTGCCACCATGCCCAGCTAATTTTTGTGTTTTTATTAGAGACAGGGTTTCACCATGTTGGCCAGAGTAGTCTCGAACTCTTCACCTCAAGTAATCCACCTGCCTCGGGCTCCCAAAGTGTTGGGATTACAGGCATGAGCCACCCTGCTCTGCCAGATAAAGTTTTATACATGTATATGCCCGTGAAGCTATCACCATAGTTAAGATAATATTTCCTTAATACAAAATGGTTTGTATTTCCAAAATACAAAAATGTCCGTGTTCTTCTTTATAATCCAAATTTCTCTTTACTTCCTGGAAACCATTGATTTCCTTTCTGTCACTGTATGTTAATTAGAGATTTAATGATCCTTCTCCCCATCCCGCAGCCCCCTCAAGTGGCCTGGCCTGTGAAATGCTGTCAATCCCTGCTGGGCCTGAGACTCTCTTCCCCCACCAAGAGATACGATGTTGGCTGGGTGGCACCAGCAAGAGGGACCCCACTACCACAAGTGGCCCAGCTGGGGGACCCTCTTTGTCCTGTGGGTCTGAGACTTCCCTCTCTACCCAGAGATACTGGGGCTGCCAGAGGGCATAGGTCAGACAAGCTGCCACAAAAGCAGCCTGACCTTGGAAGTCGGCTGGCCTTTCTCCTTCTCCACTGAGAGACTCCCAGTGGAACAGTCTGGAGGAGTCCCTCCCTCTCCCTCAGACAGCTCCAGCAGGGACCAGTGGGAGTCTAAGAAAAATTACACTGCAAAGGCTCTGAAAATTAAACTGCCCATTGGAACCATAGCACACAGCAGTAGGCCAGGACCTGCATGCTAAATTGAAATAATGTACTAAAATAAAAGAATGAATGAACCAGGGTCTAGAATTTCCAACATAATAGACAGAATATCTCAGATACAACAAAAACATCTCTTGCCATAACAAGAAACAAGAAAATCATACCTTGAATAAGGATAATCAGCTGACAGCAACGCCAGATAAATCAAATGATGGAGTTAACTGACAAGGATTTTAAAGTAGCTGTCATAAAAATGCTTCAGCCATCAGTTACAGATTGTCTTGAAACAAATGAAAAAGAAATCTCAGCAAAGAAATAGAAGTTATAAAAGAACCAAGAGGGAATTCTAAAGCTGAGAAGTATAGTAAGAGAAATACTGTGATTGATGGGCCCAGTAGTCAAGTGGAGATGACAAGATAGAATCGGTGACCTTAACAGATCAGTAGAATGATTGGTGAACAGGACAGAACAATAGAATTTACCCAATCTGTGCCGAGTGTCGTGGCTCACTCGTGTAGTCCTAGCACTTTAGGAGGCTGAGGCAGGTGGATCACCTGAGGTCAGGAGTTCAAGACCAGCCTGACCAACATGGTGAAACCCTATCTCCATGTACAAGGCACCCATCGGATCTTGTGAGGCTTAATTCACTACCACAAGAATAGTACAGGAAAGACTGGCCCCTGTGATTCAGTTTCCTCCCCAGGTCTCTCCCACAACATGTGAGAATTCTGGGAGATACAGTTCAAGTTGAGATTTGGGTGGGGACACAGCCAAACCATATCAAGTTCCATGGTGAAATGTTCAACAAATGCTGCTGGAGCAATTAGATATCCATAGGCCAAAACCAACAGAAAAGAATAAAAGACCCATATACTGCTCCCCCCAACAAATTCCAAAAAACAGTGTCTTAAACCTCACACCTTATATAAAAATTAATTCAAAATAGATCACAGACTTAAACATTTGGAGAAATCATTTTTTAAAACGAAAAACATTCCATCCTCTTCTCACGTGCTTCTATGCCTGTGTCTTACCGAGTCCTTTTGAAAAATCCTTTTAGTCCTTCAGTATTGGATTTGGACGGCACACCTCTGGGAAGCTCTCACTGATCCTTTGGTGAAGCTACCTTGGTTGCTCTTCCATCTTACGGGCTCTAGTCCTTACATGGTCTGTCCCCTGTGCACGGGCAGAGAGATCTCTGGTTTCTCTTCCTGTTCTTATAAGGATGGTAGTTCTGTCAGATTTGGGTCCTACTCACATGACCTCACTTAACTTTAAATACCTCATTAAAGAGCCTATATCCACATGCCTTTGCCTTGCATTGAGGGTTAGGACTTCAATCTGAATGGGACAGGGCAGCACAGGGTAGTTCAGAACAAAGTGTATTAACTTCTTAATTAAGTGATTGAAATGTACAGTTATTCAGCTTTGTTTCTCTAGTGGCATGAGATTTTGTGGAAATTATCTGTGACTCTGGCATTTGTTGGACACTGGGTTTTCAGTGCTATTTGCAAGATTTGAATGTTCTGTTTGCTGTCTTGTACATTTTATTAGGAACTTGGAAGAGGTGTGTAGGCACAGGTATCTTGAACAGTATTTTCCCTTCACTCCTTTTTTTTCAAGTGCAGTACTGAGATGGACAGGGAAACTTTCTTTTTTTTTTTTAAAGTCAGAACAAAAAGTAGTTAAAAGTATTCATGGGCAACTGACAGTAATTAAGCTAGTAGAATTTTATGTAATGTTCTTTCATTGTGGACTGGCTTATATTAATAACAGTACTTTGGGAGGTTGAGGCGGGCGGATCACTTGAGATCAGGAGTTCAAGACCTGCCTGACCAATATGGTAAAACCCTGCATCTACGAAAAATATCAATATTAACTGGGCGTGGTGCCGCATGCCTGTAATCCCAGCTACTCAGGAGGCTGAGGCAGGAGAACCACTTGAATTGGGAGGTGGGGGGTGCAGTGAGTCCAGATCACACTACTGCACTCCGGCCTAGGCAACAGAGTGAGACTTTGTCTCAAAAAAAAAAAAAAAAAAGGTAGTACACTGACACACACACACACACACACACCATACATGTGTAAAGGCTACTCATAGGCCGGGCGCGGTGGCTCAAGCCTGTAATCCCAGCACTTTGGGAGGCCGAGACGGGCGGATCACGAGGTCAGGAGATCGAGACCATCCTGGCGAACACGGTGAAACCCCGTCTCTACTAAAAAATACAAAAAACTAGCCGGGCGACGTGGCGGGCGCCTGTAGTCCCAGCTACTCGGGAGGCTGAGGCAGGAGAATGGCGTAAACCCGGGAGGCGGAGCTTGCAGTGAGCTGAGATCCGGCCACTGCACTCCAGCCTGGGCGGCAGAGCGAGACTCCGTCTCAAAAAAAAAAAAAAAAAAGGCTACTCGTTCATGTCTCCACTTTCCTTCTCCTTGTTCGTTGCTGGTATTGTTAATTCCATGTTATTTCAGTCACTTGGCCTCAAAATCAGTTATTTTGGATGACTTCCTCTGGTTTGCCCCTCAGTGGGGAATGACATTGATTTCACTTCTTCAGTACCCTACCGGTTCCACTGATCTTAGGAGAAAGTCATCATTACCTCTCTCACATAACCTCCTCCCAGGCTTCACTGCTTTCACTTGTACTGAAATCAAGTTGGTCTTACACAGAGCTCTGGACAGATCTGAATTTATCTTTTAAAGCTTGATATTATCTTGATTCCAACCGTAGTTGATCTAGGTATTTCTTTAGATTACCTTCTTACTACATGTACCAACTTATATGACTCATGTGATATATGTTTTTATCCCTTGCATCAAATGGTGATCTTTTTGGAAATGGGAATAATAATCTATTTCTTACATACCTGCTGCTTGCCCCCACAATGTCTCAAATATGTATACTCCAGGGCTGGGCACAGTGGCTTGCTCACAGCTGTAATCTTAGCATTTGGAGAGGCTGAGGTGGGAGGATCGCTTGAACCCAGGAGTTGGAGGTTGCAGGGAGCTATGATTGCATCACTGCACTCCAGCCTGAGGAACAGAGCAAGACCCTGTCTCAAAACAAAACAAACAAAAGAACAGCACTCGAGGATTGTTCTCCCTTACCCGTCCTTCTTTATTCAGAGCAGGGATACGCTTGCATATGCAGACAGCCCCCATTTTTTAGGAGTCTGTTTTATCTGTTTCTTAGCATGATATATTATTGTACTAATATTATTTGAAGGAGTCTGATGGATTTGAAAATGAAAGCATTAGTGATTCTGTTTTCAGAGTTAATGAATCATAAGTTTATTTCATTGGACTTTAGTAAAAACCCAAGGCACTGCCAAAACACTAAAATGCTCCAATGCTAATTTCCTGCGTCATGCAGATACCAGTAGGAGTGTTTATGGTTATGAAACACATGGTTTCTCTTAAAAATGATGCCTTGGTGGTTTGTTTCTGTGCATTGACGATTTTATTCAAATTGTGATTTGTTTACTTGTCATAGTCAATGCTCCGAGGGAGAGGAGGTTGTTACAAACACACCTTCTATGGAATTGAGAGCCATCGCTGCATGGAAACCACCCCGAGCTTGGCGTGTGCTAATAAATGTGTCTTCTGTTGGCGGTAAGTAAAAATGAATGGTCATGGTGATCGAATATGTAATGAGCTGTGGTAATCAATCTGCCCAGCTCACACTCAGACTCACCTAAGAGCTCTGCTGTCTTGGTGATTCATCTTCTTTTTAAGTGTGAATGTTAGTGTCTAAAAATTTTGTAGACAAATATTTTTATTTATCTTGGACAAACACTGAGGAATTGCTGGATTTGTAAACATCCATTCGTACAATTTGTCTTTTTTAACTGGTGAGTTTAGTTTGTCTTATTTATAGTGATTATCGATAAACAGTGATACATTATTGATAAAAGTTTATTTTTATTCTATCCTTTTGTGCTTTCTGTTTATCTTGCTCTCCTACGTTGTTTTCTTTTTTTTCTATCTGTGACTAGTTTTATGCTAAGGTGTCAGCTTGGGTGTCTTGTTATTGGAGGCTTTTCAGTTTATCTTGCTGGAAATACAAGCAGTGAATGTTGTGTTTCAGCTGGTTACAGCCCATTGTATGCAGAGTTGAGTCTTTTACAGCAATTGGGAATAGTTTAAGTGAAAGAAAATGGCTAAATTGCACAATTCTGTCTCTCTTTTTTTGGGGGTGGTGGTGCTTGCTACTAACTCATTTCTTTTTCTTTTCTTTTCTTTTTTTTTTTTGAGATGAAGTTTAGCTCGTTGCCCAGGGTGGAGTGCAATGGCATTATCTCAGCTCACTGCAACCTCTGCCTCCCGGGTTCAAGTGATTCTCCTGCCTCAGCCTGCCAAGTAGCTGGGACTACAGGTGCACACCACTATGCCCAGCTAATTTTTGTATTTTTAGTAGAGATGGAGTTTCACCATGTTGGCCAGGCTGGTCTTGAACTCCTGACCTCAGGTGATCCGCCTGCCTTGGCCTCCCAAAGCGCTGCGATTACAAGCATGAGCCACCGCACCTAGCCTACTAACGCATTTCTTTGCTTCACTTAAAACTGCTTACTCTTCAACTCCCAGTTCTCTATGCCAACTCATGTCTCCATAGCAGTTCATTTTGTTGTGGTCACTAATGATTTCCTTACTATCAGATCTAATAGAAGCTACTTAACTCTTATCTTAGTTGAACTCTAGTGAAGCATGCTAGGAAAGAAGGGGAAGGGCCACTCCTTCTGTTGGATTCAGAGACACCAGTCTCTTTTATTACCCCACCCACCCTTGTTAGTTTCTTTTCAGTTTCCTCTGTTAGTTCTTCTTTCTGCTTCTGTCCTTCAGCCATCTTTTATGACTCTGTGTGATGATGGTAGGAGACATAAACCATTTCCATGGCTTCATTTACCTGTAGTTTGACACCTTTAAATACTTTATCTCCAGTCTCAGTCTCTTTTTTGAGTTTTCATTCTCCATTTCCAATTTCCTGTTACATACCTTCACTTGGATCATTCACAGTCATTTCAAGCTTAATGTATTTATCATGGAATTTATTAGGCTTGTGTAACTTGTTCTGTTTTGGATAATGGCACTATAAGCTATCTAATGGCCCAGGCTGGACATTTCTTCTCTTTTTCTCAAACTCACTATATCCATTTGCTTATTTAATTCTATTGATTATGTTTCAGATTCTCATTATTTCTCCCTTTAGCAACCAAAATGATTTAATACTTTCTAGTCAGTGTCATCTCTTAATTTATCTCCATGTTGACACAAGAGTTATACTTCTCTTTTTTCCAAAGTTATTCTTAAAAATATTATTTTGATTATTATAAACGCTTATAATAATTTGATTTGGGGGTTATTTTGTTATGATTATTTGGGGGTTACAAATAAATTTTAGCAAGTAGACAATGTTACATGTATGAAATCAGTGATTAATGGGATTGACTATTTTGAATTGGTGACACTATTTTGAGTTGATATTATTTGACTCAATAGTGGTCAAAAACTTTGCTCATAGACAGCTCCATCCCGCTTCCTGTATGTCATTGTCACAAATTGCAACTTTATCTACTATATGCCCCTTAACATAGATTTATAATTGCTGTTTTTTTTTTTTTCTTTTGAGACGGAGTCTCGCTCTGTCGCCCAGGCTGGAGTGCAGTGGCGCGATCTCGGCTCACCGCAAGCTCCACCTCCTGGGTTCACGCCATTCTCCTGCCTCAGCCTCCCGAGTAGCTGGGACTTCAGGGCTAATTTTTTGTATTTTTAGTAGAGACGGGGTTTCACCGTGTTAGCCAGGATGGTCTTGATCTCCTGACCTCGTGATCTGCCCGCCTCGGCCTCCCAAAGTGCTGGGATTACAGGCGTGAGCCACCACGCCTGGCCTATAATTGCTGTTTTATACATTTGTCTTTTACACCATCAAGAGAAAAACTAGAGGAGTTACAATCCAAAAATACTGGCTGGGTGCAGTGGCTTATGCCTGTAATCCTAGCACCTTGGGATGCCAAGTGGGTGGAGCACTTGAGCCCAGGGGTTCAAGACCAGTCTGGGTAACATGACGAAACCTCATCTCTACAAAACATGCAAAAATTAGCTGGGCATGGTGGTGCATGTATGAGGTCCCAGCTACTCCAGAAGGATGAGGTGGGGGTGATCATAAATCTGGGAGCTGGAGGTTGCAGTGAGCCTTAATTGTGCCACTGCGCTCCAGCCTGGGTGGCAGAGCAAGACCCTTTCTCAAAACAAACAAACGAAAAACAAACACAAATAAAAATCCAAAAATACAACAATGGTGACTTTTGTATTTACCTATGTATTTTATCTTTGTGTTGTTCTTTGTATATTTGTATGATATGAGTCTGTTTAGTGTCCTTTCATTTTTGTCTGAAGGACTCCCTTTAGCATTTATGGTAAGGCAGGTCTGTTAGCAGTGCACTCCCTCAGCCTTTATTGTCAGTGTCTTAATGTCTCCTTCAGTTTTGAAGAATTGTTTTGCTAGATATAGAAATCTAGACTGATAGTTTTTTTCTTGTAACATTTTAAATATGCTCTTCCACTGCCTTCTGGCCTCCATGGATTCTGCTGAGAAATTGGCTGTTAATTTTAGTAAGGATATGTGATGAGTGCCTTCTCTCTTGCTTCTTTCAAGTTTCTTTCTTTGTCTTATTCTTCCAACAGTCTGATTATACCATACCTTGGTATGGATCTCTTTGTGTTTGTACTACTTAGAGTTTGTTGAGTTTCTTAGTTCTGTAAATTCATGTCTTTTACCAAATTTGGGAATTTTTCAGTAAGTATTTCTTCACATGTTCTTTCTGTTCCTTTTTCTCTCCTTCTGGAACTTTTATTATGCCTATGTTGGTATGTTTGATGGTGTCCTCCACTTCTTTTCAATTTGATGGTGTCCTAAGGCTCTGTTCAATTTTCTTCACACTTTTTTTTCCTCCTTAGACAAGATAATTACAATTGATTTGTCTTCCACTTTACTGAATTTTTTCTTTTGCGTGTTCAAATCTTCTGTTGAAACCCTCTAAGGAAGTCTTAATTTCAATTATTATTCTTTCACATCTTCTGTTTGGTTCCTTCTTATCATTTGTATCTCTTCATTGATATTCTGGATTTGTTTAGACATTGTTTTCTTGAATTCCTTCATCTCTTTGTCCATGGTTTCCATTGGCTCTTTGAGCATGTTTAAGATAGTTGGTTTAAAGTCTTTTTTGAGTTGGTCTGATGTTTATGCTTACTCACGGAGAGTTTTTGCTAATACCTGCTGGGAATGGGTCACACTTGTTTTTTGTATGGTTTGTATGGAAAGAAATGTTTTGTTGAAAACTGCATATTTTGATTATTAGAATGTGTTAACTCTGAAGGTCAGATTTTTCTCACTCTTCAGGGTTTGTTTTTTATTGCTTGCTCTGGGTTTTGTTTGTTTAGTGAGTTTTCTAAACTATATTTTTAAAGACTTTATTCTTTGTTTTACATTATTTCTGAAGTTTGTGTCTTAGGCTCAGGGGTCAGTTAATGATTTGACAGATATTTCCTTGAGCTCATGGAGCCAAAGAAAAAAAATGGAAAAAAAAGAAAAAAAGTTTCTCTGAGTCTTTGCAGATTGACTCTGTCTTGGAACATTCTTTCTCTCTTTTTTTTTTTCCCTTTTGAGACAGGGTCTTGCTCTGTCACCCAGGCTGTAGTGCAGTGGTGGAATCTCAGCCCACTGCAACCTCCACCTCCTGGGTTCAAGCAATTCTCATGCCTCAGCCTCCTGAGTAGCTAGGATTACAGGTGTGCGCCACCACATCTGGCTAATTTTTTTTTTTTTTGAGATGGAGTCTTGCTCTGTTGCCCATACTGGAGTGCAGTGGCACGATCTCGGCTCACTGCAAGCTCTACCTCCCGGGTTCACGCCATTCTCCTGCCTCAGCCTCCCGTGTAGCTGGGACTACAGACACCTGCCACCATGCCCGGCTAATTTTTTGTATTTTTAGTAGAGATGGGGTTTCACTGTGTTAGCCAGACTGGTCTCGAACTCCTAGCCTCAAGTGATCCACCAGCCTTGGCCTCCCAAAGTGCTGGGATTACAGACTTGAGCCACCATACCTGGCCTGGAACACTCTTAATGTTTAGCCAGGCCATTTACAACTCTGCCTCAGCGTTTGCTTCCTGCTTGTGCTGAGCCTAAAGATCAGGCAGAGGTGAAAGTTTAGAGTCTTCCTAGGCTGCTTCTTAGCGTGTATCCTGTCCAGCGTGCCTTTCTAAATCCCAGGCGCGTGCAGGTGCTTTTCAGTACTCCAATTCACCACATTAGCTTTGGTGCCTAGCTTTTCTTCCCATACATTCAGTTGTGTATTGTTTGCCTCAACGATAATTTTTTGACTTAACAGCAAGTTGTTCATGTACCTACTGAGACCTGTGTTAGCCCCTCTACCCCTGCACCCCCCCTTTTTTTTTGAGACGGAGTCTCACTCTGTTGTCCAGCCTAGAGTACAATGGCACAGTCTTGGCTCACCACAACCTCCGCCTCCTGGGTTCATGTGATTCTCCTGCCTCAGCCTCCTGAGTAGCTGGGATTACAGGTGCGCACCACCACACCCGGCTAATATTTTGTATCTTTTACTAGAGACAGGGTTTCACCATGTTGGCCAGGCTGGTCTTGAACTCCTGACCTCGTGATCTTCCCGCGTTGGCCTCCCAAAGTGCTGAGATTACAGGAGTGAGCCACCACGCCTGACCCCTCTCTACCCACTTAAAAAAAATTCTTATTATAGAGTTTTTTTAAACATAAGCAGAGAGAGAATAGTATATTGAACCTCTGTGAACATTTATCATCATATGGATAATCATATTTCATTTACCTATTTTGGTACAAATCCTAGCCATCATATTGTTTTATCTGTACATACTTCAATTGACAGATCATGTAAAATGTAAATAATAAGTTCTGTTAAAAAATAATATAGCCACAATTCTATTATCCTATATTAAGCCCTGTCACCCAGGCTGGACTACAGTGGTGCAATCATAGCTCACTGGAACGCTGAACCCATGGGCTCACGCAAGCCTCCTGCCTCAGCCACTTGAGCAGCTCCAGCTACAGGCTTGTGCCACAATGCCTATCCAATTTATTATTATTATTTTTGGTAGAGACAGTGTCTCGCTATGTTTCTCAAGCTGGTCTCGAACTCTTGACCTCAAGCAATCCTCCCCTCTTAGCCTCCCAAAGTGCTGAGATTATAGGCGTGGGCTACCATACCAGCTAGTTCTTTTACATGTATTTCCTCTTTTAGTTATCTAGGGATGTGGTAAAAACAAACAAACAAAAACCAAAACACTAAAGGTATCTCTTAGGTCATTCTGTTAAATCAGTGGTTCTCAACTGGGGGCAAAATTGCTATTTCTCGTCCCATACAGAGACTTGGAACATTTGACAATGTCTTAAGATATTTTTTATTGTTAGAACCAAGGAGAGTGCTACTGGTATCTGGTGGGTAGAGGCCAGGGATGTTGCTAAACATTCTCTAATGCATAGGACAGCACTCCACAACAAAGGATTATCTAGTCCAAAATGCCAATTGTGCTGAGGTTGGAATAACCTGTGTGCCATGGTCTGCAGTTACTATTTCAGTGAATGGTATTGCTGGAACATAGCAGCGCTGAAATAGAATGTGACCAGGCTGGGCAAAGTGGCTTATTCCTGTAATCCCGGCACTTTGGGAGGCCGAGGCAGGTGGATCACGAGGTCAGGAGTTGAAGACCAGCCTGGCCAACAGAGGGAAACCCTGACTCTACTAAAAAAAAATACAAAAAATTAGCCAGGTGTGGTGGCGGGTACCTGTAATCCCAGCCACTTGGGTGGCTGAGGCAAGAGAATTGCTTGAACCCAGGAGGCAGAGGTTGCAGTGAGCAGAGATCGCATCACTGCATTCCAGCTTGGGCAACAGTGCGATTCTCCATCTCAAAAAAGAAAAAGAAAAAAGAAAAGAAATAAAATGTGACTAAAACACCACTTTTTAGGAATAGAGTATGTGTCTACAGAGTTTGAAATATTACAGGCTGAGCGGTTGCAAGACAAAAGTATGTTAGCCATATGATTATGTGGACTGAAGTATTGGGATCACATTAAATTAGGTTATAGGATAAATAATCAAGTATTTTGTGTCTAGTTGTTCTTGTTTCACAGTTTACACGAGCTATAAAACCTAATCTCTTAAGATTGTTGGCATAAATAGTTGGTTTTTCCCAGGTCAAAATTCAAAAGAAATAACAGGATCTAATGGGTAGTGCTCCTCAGTCTTAATTTCCTGTTCATAGCCAACAATGCAGTCTTTCAGTTTCTTGAGCAGTACATTTACCCAGAGTTTTGGAAAGCAAACAGTATGATTAACACATTTCTTAATGAGATTTTTAGAAAGATCTAAGTAAATGGAGATATTTCATTTACCACGGCTTCTGGTAAAGAAGGACTAATATACGAGATTTTAAAATTAGAATTTGCCATCTGTTTCAATGAAATATATAACAAGAATGTCAGAAAAGGTTCCTTAAAAATTGATTTAAATGTTGCATAAATGCTTTTATTATTGTCCTTTTCTTTTAGCAGATTCTTAAAATAACTTCTGAGCCTCAGTTTCTCAACTGTAAAATAAAACAACAGTACCTTCCTTACAGGGTTGCTATAAGGCTTAATTGCTTGAGTGAGATTCTGTATATGACAGTGGGGGTTTTTTTATTCTTTTGAGATGCAGTCTCGCTCTGTCACCCAGGCTGGAGCGCAGTGGCATGATTTCGGCTCACTGCAACCTCTGTCTCCTGGGTTCAAGCGATTATCCTTCCTCAGCCTTCCAAGTAGCTGGAACTACAGACATGTGCCACCACGCTGGCTGATTTTTGTATTTTTAATAGCTGGGATTACAGGCGTGAGCTACCAGGCCTGGCCGATGACCATGTTTTTGAACTACGACATGATGTACGCAGATGTGATTTTTTCAAAATGAAATTTTTACTTCATTTTGAGTATATGTGAAGTAGACTGTTACGGATAGATAAAATACTATTCCACCAATTTTCAGAAGGACATATTGGGTATTTTTATCTATGTATAGATATCACACATTCACCGTTGTGTATCTGTTATTTCTGTTTTTAAAATTTTATTTGAAAGTTTTATTCTTTGAAATTTTGAATGAAGAGTTTTGTCTGTTTTCCTTGCTCATGGGTTACTTGTGAAGTGGGGGCAGGGTGGAGGAAAGAGTTATATCTGTCTTGAAGAAATAACCCAAAAAGTCTTGATAGACAGTTGTCCAAAGAAGATATACAGATGACCAGTAAACACATGAAAAGATATTCATAATATCCAAAAAGTAGAAATGCTCCAGATGTCCATTAACTGATGAACAGAGAAACAACATGTGGTGTATCCATTCCAAAGAATGTCATCTGGCAATAAAAAGAAATTAAGTCCTGATACTTGCTACAGCATGGATTAATGTTGAACATACACTCAGAGAAAGAAGCCAATCACAACAGACTGCATCTATAGTAAGACTGCATTTCTGTGCATTGCCTGGAATAGACAAATCTGTAGAGACAGAAAGTAGATTAGTGGTTGCCTAGAGCCGAAGGGAATATGGGGATTGAGGAGTGATACCCAAGGGGATAGGGTTTCTTTTTGGGAATGACAAAATGTTTAAAATTGATTTTGGTGATGGATGCATGTAAAAAGTGAAGTAGAGGCTCCTCTTCAAAGAGACTTTTCCTCCCGTCTAATTAAGAATAAATAGTAACTTCTCTTAGAAGCAAAATTTATTCAGAGACCTATGCTAACATGCTTAAAGATCTGCTAACTGTGATAAATCCATGTACTTTGTGTTCTTAGCTCCCACAATTTAGCCTAAATATTTGCCCTGGCATGCTTATACTGGTCCAAGCAAGCATTAGGTCATAGCCTGTTCCTCTTCCTTATTTGGAGGTGTTTTTACCTTTCTGAGCATTCCACAAGTTACGTCCTCCTTCCTTTGCTCTCCTCTGCCTTTGCCTCTTTTGAAAAGTTCTAAGTTTCTAGCCAATCGGGACAAATACAGAATCTGAGGTCCCGTTCCAGCCAGTGGAAACTGGTAAGAGCAGTAGGATGGACGTGTCAGGTTGTAAATGACCCTGTCTCCTTTGTTTGGTGTACTCTCGTGGCAAAACTGCTGGCAAGTGTACCCTTTCTGCAGAAAGTAAAAAGATGGCCTTGCTGAGAAAATTAAATTTATGTTCAGTTGCTATTTTTTTGCAGCACTGGGGAACAAGCGTTTCTAACAACGCACAACTCTGAATAGCCAATGATTTATAAACCTTAAATAGGAGAATTATATGGTATGTGATTTTTTTTTTTTTAAGGTAGAGTCTTGCTCTCTTGCCCATGCTGGAGTGCAGTGGCATGAACTCAGCTCACTGCAATCTCTGCCTCCCAGGTTCGAGCGATTCTTGTGCCTCAGCCTCCCAAGTAGCTGGGATCACAAGGCACACACCACCACACCTGGATAATTTTTGTATTTTTAGTAGAGATGGGGTTTTGCCTGGTTGGTCAGGCTGATCTTGAAATCCTGACCTCAGGTGATCCACCTCACTCGGCCTTCCAAAGTGCTGGTATGACAGGCTTGAGCCACTGCGCTTGTCTTTTTTTTTTTTTTGGGCAGAGTTTCACTGTTGCCTAGGCTGGAGTGCAGTGACACAGTTTTGGCCCACTGCAACCTCCATCTCCCAGGTTCAAGTGATTCTCCTGCCTCAGCCTCCTGAATAACTGGGATTACAGGCTTGTGCTACCACACATGGCTGATTTTTTATGTTTTCAGTAGAGACGGGGTTTCACCAAGTTGACCAGGCTGGCCTCAAACCCTTGACCTCAAGTGATCCACTGGCCTCAGCCTCCCAAAGTGCTGGGATTACAGGCATGAGCCACTATGCCCAGCCTCATTCTTTTTTATAGGGCTAAATAGTACCCCATTGTGAATGTATATTACATTTCCTTTATCCATTTATCTGCTTATGGACACTTAGGTTGGTTCCATATCTTGGTGATTGTGAATAGTGTTGCAATAAGCACGAGAGTGCATATATTTCTTCAACATACTAATTTCCTTTCCTTTGGATATATATTCAGTAGTGGGGTTGCTGGATCATATGGAAGTTCTAGTTTTAGTTTTTTGAGGAATCTCCATATCGCTTTCCATAACGACTGTAGTAGTTCACGTTGCCAACAACAGTGTATAAGAGTTCCCTTTCGCCGGGCGTGGTGGCTCAAGCCTGTAATCCCAGCACTTTGGGAGGCCGAGACGGGCGGATCACGAGGTCAGGA
>NW_012113364.1:5940868-5942176 GCF_000951035.1 Colobus angolensis palliatus | reverse complement strand
TAGTCCCAGCTACTTGGGAGGCTGAGGCAGGAGAATGGCGTGAACCCGGGAGACGGAGCTTGCAGTGAGCTGAGATCCGGCCACTGCACTCCCGCCCGGGCGACAGAGCGAGACTCCGTCTCAGAAAAAAAAAAAAAAGGTAATAGTCATTTTGACTTGGGTGAGATGGAATCTCATTGTGTTTTTGATTTGCATTTCTCTGATGATTAGATGTTGATTTAAAAATGTATCTGTTGGCCACTTGTATACGTTCTTCTGAGAAATGTCTATTTACATCATTTGCCCTTTTAAAAATCAGATTATTTGTGGGTTTTTTTTTTTTTTTTTTTGCTGTTGGGTGTTAGAATGTTTTGTAAATTCTGGATATTAATCCCTTGTTCGATGAATGGTTTGGAAATATTTTCTGTCCTTCTGCAGGTTCTCTCTTCACCCTGTTGATTGTTTCCTTTGCAGGGCAGCAGCTTTTTAGTTTGATATCATCCTATTTGTCTATTTGTTTTTGCTTTTGTTGCCTGTAATTTTGAAGTTTTATTTGTAAAATCATTGCCCAGACCAATGTCCTAAAGTGTTTCCTCTGTTTTCACAGTATGTAATTTCACAGTTTCAGGTTTATACAGGTAATCTGTTTTGAGTTGATTTTTGTATATTGTCTTTCCCCATTGTATGACCTTGGCGCCTTTGTCGAAAGTTGATTTCCTGTAAATATTTATATTTATTTCTGGATTTTCTATTTTGTTCTATGAGTCTGTGTGTCTGTTCTTATATCAATACCATGCTGCTTTGGTTACAATAGGTTTATAGTTTTTTGTTTGTTTGTTTGTTTTTTGAGATGGAGTCTCGCACTGTTGCCTGGGCTAGAGTGCAATGGTGTGATCTCAGCTCACTGCAACCTCCGCCTGCCTGGTTCAAGTGATTTTCCTGCCTCAGCCTCCTGAGTAGCTGGGATTACAGGTGCCTGCCACCACTCCTGGCTAATTTTTTGTATTTTTAGTAGAGATTCAGTTTCACTATGTTGACCAGGCTGGTCTTGAACTCCTGACTTTGTGATCCACCCGCCTTGGCCTCCCAAAGTGCTGGGGTTACAGGCGTGAGCCACCATGCCCGGCTATAGTATATTTTGAAGTCATGTGCTGTGATGCCTTGAGCTGTGTTCATTCTGCATAGGATTTCTTTGGCTATTTGGGGATTTTAGTGGTTCCATGTGATTTTTAGAATTGTTTTCTATTTCTGTGAAAAATGTCTTTGGTGTTTTTATAGGGATTGCATCGAATCTGTAAATTGCTTTGGGTGGTATAACTTTATATTTAT
>NW_012113364.1:5929745-5939743 GCF_000951035.1 Colobus angolensis palliatus | reverse complement strand
GGGACTACAGGTGCCTGCCACCTCGCCCAGGTCATTTCTTTTTTTTTTTTTTTGGAGACAGAGTCTCGCTCTGTTGCCCAGGCTGGAGTGCAGTGGCACATCTCAGCTCACTACAGGCTCCACCTCCAGGGTTCACGCCATTCTCCTGCCTCAGCCTCCCAAGTAGCTGGGACTACAGGTGCCCACCACCGCACATGGCTAATTTTTTGTATTTTTAGTAGAGGCAGGGTTTCACTGTGTTATCCAGGATGGTCTCGATCTCCTGACCTCGTGATCCGCCCACCTTGGCCTCCCAAAATTCTGGGATTACAGGCGTGAGCCACCTCACCTGGCCGAGGATTTTTTTACCTTTATCAGGGATATTGGCATGCTGTTTTCTTTTTTGTTGTGTTTTTGTCTTGTTTTGTTTTCAGAGTCATACTGGCCTCATGTAATAATGAGTTTCTAAGGATTTCTTCCCCCTTAATTTTTTGAAATAGTTTTGAAAAATATTAGTGTTAGGGGGGTGTGTGTGTGTGTGTATGTTGTATGTATGTGTGTGTGTGTGTGTGTGTTTTTGGTGGAATTTATCAGGGAAGCCATCTGGCCATGTACTTTTCTTTGTTGGAAGACTTTTTATTATTGATGTATTCTTGTTAATGATCAGTTCAAGTTTTCTCTTTCTTCCTGGTTTCTTCTTGGTAGGTTGTGTGTGTACAGGAATTTCTACATTTCCTCTAGGTTTTCCAATTTGTTTGTGTACAGTTGGTTATCATAGTCTTTAATGATTCTTTGTATTCCTATCAGTAGTAATGTCTCTCTTTTTGTTTCTGATTGTATTTATTTGGACCTTCTCTTTTTTTCTCGGTTAGTCTAATGGTTTGTCGATGTTTATCTTTTCAACAGACTTTCTGTTTTGTTGAGTTTTGTATTTTTTTAGTCTCAATTTCATTTATTTTTGCTCTGATTATTATTTTTTTCTGTTCTAGTAATTTTGGGTTTGGTTTGTGTTGTTTTTGCTTTTCTAGTTCCCTGAAGTGCACTGTTAGATTGATATTTGAAATCATTCTACATTTTTGATGTAGTTGTTTATTATTATAAACTTTCCTCTTAGTACTGCTTTTGCTCTGTCCCTTAAGTTTTGACGTTTGCTTCTGCTTTCATTTGTTTGAATACATTTTTAAATTTTCTTCTTGCTTTCTTCGTTGACTCACTGGGTGTTCAAGAGTGTGCTATTTGGTTTCCATTACTGTGTATAGGTTCCAAAGTTCCTTTTATGACTGATTTCTTGTTTTATTCCATTGTCCAAAAAGATATTTGATAGGATTTTGATTTTTTAACATTTTTTGAGACTAGTTTTGTGGCCTAAAATATGGTCTACCCTGGATAATATTTTATGTATGGATAAGAAGATTGTGTATTCTGCAGCTGTAGGATGAAATATTTTGTCAGTGTCTGTTAGGACAGTTTGGCCTATGGTTTAAATCTGGTGTTTCTTTATTGATTTTCTGTCTAGGTGATCTGTCCAATGCCGAGAGTGTGATGTTGATGCCCCCAACTATTATGGTAGTAGAGTCTATCTTCCATTAGATCTCATAATGTTTGCTTTATATCTCAGTGCTGCAGTGATTCCTTTATCATTATACAATGACCTTTTTCTTGGTCTCATTTTACAGTTTCTGACTTAGAGTCTATTTTATCTTATATAAGGATAGCTACTCTTGCTATTTTTTTTTTTTTTTTTTTTGAGATGGAGACCTGCGCTGTTGCCGAGGCTGGAGTGCAGTGGAGTGATCTTGGCTCACTGCAACTGCCGCCTCCCAGGTTCTCAAGCGATTCTCCTGCCTCAGCCTCCTGAGTAGCTGGGATTACAGGCACCCACCACCACACCGGCTAATTTTTGTATTTTTAGTAGAGATGGGGTTTCACCATGTTGGCAAGGCTGGTCTCGAACATCTGACCTTGTGATCCACCCACCTCAGCCTCCCAAAGTGCTGGGATTATAGGCGTGAGACACCGCACCTGGCTGCTTTTGGTTGGTGTGGTATATATTTTTCCATCCCATTCACTTTCAGTCTGTGTATATCTTTACAGGTGAAGTGAGTTTCTTATAGGCAACAAATAGTTGGGTTTTTTTTTTTTTAAGTCATTCAGCCAGTTTATATCTTTTAACAGGGGACTTTAATCCATTTACATTCAAGGTTATTCATGTAGATGATGACTTACTCATGTTGTTTTGTATGTCGTTTTTGCTTTTTTACTCTCTTACTGTTTATTTTTGCAGTTTGGTGGTCTTCCATAATGGTAACATTTGAATCCTTGTTTATTTTTCTCATTTGTATATTCGCCCTACCAGTGAGTTTATACTGTTGTGTGTTTTCAGGATGGTAATTATCACTTTCACTTCCTGATATAGGATTCCCTAAGCTTTTCTTGTAAGGCCAGTCTAGTGGTGATGAATTTCTTCAGTTTTCACTTGTCTGGGACAGGCTTTATTTCTCCTTCATTTCCAGAGGATAGCTTTGCTTGGTGGTCTTTTTTTTTTTCCAGCCCTTAGAATATATCATTCCATTCTCCCCTGGCTTGTGAGGTTTCTGCTGAGAAATCTGCTGTTATTCTTATGGAGGTTTCCTTACATGTGACATGATGCTTTTCAATTGCTGTTTTTAGAATTCTCTTTGTCATTGTCTTTTGACAGTTTGACTGTAATGTGTCTCAAGGAGGCTTTTTTTTTTTTTTTTTTGGCATTCAATCCATTTGAGGAATTTTTAGCTTGCTTGATCTGAATGTCCATATCTCTCCCCAAATGTGGGATGTTTTCAGCTGCTATTTCATTAAAACCTGTTTACTTTTTCATGTCTTTTCCCACCTGTTCTCCATCTGGAATTCCTAAATGCAAACATTTGTTCATGTAATGGTGTCCCATCATTCCTGTAGGCTTTTTTTCCTACGCCTCCTGCTGCTGCTCCTCCTCCTCCTCCAGCTCTTCCTCCTCCTCTCTCCTCTCTCCTTTCTTCCTTCTCCCTTCTTCTTCTTTTCTTCTTTTTCTCCTTCTCTTCTCCTCCTTCTTCTTTCTTCTTTCTCATTTTCTTCTTTATTTCTTCTACTTCCTTCTTTTTCTTTTTTTGTTTTTTGTTCTGACTGGGTCATTTCAAAAGTCCTGTCTTCAAGTTCAGACATTCTTTGTTCTCCTTGATCTTGTATGTTGTTGAAGCTCTCAGTTGTATTCATTTCATTCATTGAATTCTTCAGCTTCAAGTTTTCTGTTTGGCTCTTTTTTTTGTGATATCTATATCTGTTGAATTTCTCATTTAGGTCATGAATTCTTTTCCTGATTTCATTGAATTGTCTATGTGTATTCTCTTGTATTTCTCTGAGTTTCTTTAAGATCATTATTTTAAATTATATTACAGGCCTAGATTTTCCTTTCTTTCAGGTCTGTTACTGGAGAATTGTCAAGTGTCATGTTTTCTTGCTATTTCATGTTTTTGTTTTTTCCTACTTGATATCTGCACATGGGATATAACAGTCACCTCTTCCACTTTTATGGAGTAGTTTTCACAGGGAAAGACTCCTGGAGAAGTATTTTATAGTGTTGGTTGAGTGGGGTGCTTTGACTTGTCTTCTAGATGGGGACAGTAGTGTAGTCTCCATGTGATTTCTTTGGCCATAATTGGTGCCTGTGGTTCTTGTGGTGAGTGCCTCACTGGCCTGGACTGTGCGTGTTTGTGGAGGCAGTGGCATGGCTTTGCTAGGGGCAGTATTGCTGGTCTTGCTGGTCCTTAGACCCTAGGGGAGCTTGTGCTATTTCTGGCAGCTCCGCTGCTTATAGGGGTAGTGTCTTCAGTGGTGCTGGTTTCTGGGCAGGATGGTCCTTGGGTCCTGAAGGGCCTGTGAGGCCCACAGTGGTTCTGCCTGTCGGGAGGGTGAGATGGTTGGCAGTGGTGGACACTGAGGAGCTGGTGCTTGGGCTCTGCCATTGTGTCTGTCCTGGTGGTGGTCTCCTTGCTGGGCTTTACTGCCTGTTGTTTTTTTTTTTCTTTTTTTGAGACGGAGTCTCGCTCTGTTGCCCGGGCTGGAGTGCAGTGGCCGGTTCCCAGCTCACTGCAAGCTCCGCCTCCCGGGTTTATGCCATTCTCCTGCCTCAGCCTCCCGAGTAGCTGGGACTACAGGCGCCCGCCACCTCGCCCGGCTAGTTTTTTGTATTTTTTAGTAAAGACGGGGTTTCACCGTGTTAGCCAGGATGGTCTCGATCTCCTGACCTCGTGATCCGCCCGTCTCGGCCTCCCAAAGTGCTGGGATTACAGGCTTGAGCCACCGCTCCCGGCCTGCCTGTTTTTTTTTTGGATTACAGGGTTCTGTGTGGGCTCAGGTGCTTGAGTATGGTTGTACTGCTAGGTATAGCTTGGGTTGTGGCATTGTCATCTTTTGTATGGCCATGGAGTGATGATGGTGGAACGTCAAAAATATAGAGATACAGGGGCTTTGGCTCCCAGGGCAAGATACACTCTAGCAGTGGTTTTGGTCTCAAAATGGCATCACGTTCTAGCTGCTTGGATCCCAGGTGGAGGTTCTTGTCCTTTCCCCAGGCCTGCATCAAGAGAAACTCATTCTCAAGCCCTGTCAGTGTGATTTCCAAGCAAGCGTTCCAGCTGTCCTCACTCACTTTATGAAGTGTTGACGTAGGTGACAGTAACATGGTGGTGACAGTTTGCCTTGTTTGCGTATGTCCATAGTTAACATGGTTAAAGCAGCAGAGAGCGTTCTGTCAATCTATAACCGGAGCTGAGTCAATTAGGTGCCCAACATCTCCGGGAAGAGTTGAATGATTTCTCTATTCACTCCTCTCTGTTAGGTGTCATGATTTAAAATAAGTTGGAAAATACTACTGTACACAGTTGAACTCCTAGGAGGAAACCAGTCGTGATTTTGTAATTTTAAAAAATAGGATGACTTCATTGTAAATGACTAGCCCAGATCTTATTACAGAAGGGTCCTTTAGAACTTTGCATCTTGTTCCTAGGCACCACACCAACCCCGTGGGCACTGAATGGCGGTGGAAGATGGACCAGCCTGAAATGATCTTGAAGGAAGCCGTCGAAAACCATCAGAACATGATTAAGCAGTTTAAAGGTATTTTTTTTTTTCCCTCTACAGAGGAGTGCGCATGCCTGTTAATAGTCTGAGTCAGATTGGCAGAAGAATTGCCTGTTTGGTAGGATTTTGTCCCCACTGGCAAATTTTCCTATAAGGAAGTGAAAACTTTGTGGAAATACATATATTTTGCCTTTTTAGTTTTTGCATCCCATATGATGGAAGAACTAAAACTTTAAAGTGTGGCAATTTGGCCAGGTGTGATGGCTCACGCCTGTAATCCCAGCACTTTGGGAGGCCAAGGCGTGTGGGCGGATCACCTGAGGTCAAGAGTTCAAGACCAGCCTGGCTAACATGGTGAAACCCCATCTCTATTAAAAATACAAAAATTAGCTGGGCATGATGGCGGGTGCCTGTAATCCCAACTACTTGGGAGGCTGAGGCAGGAGAATTGCTTGAACCCGGGAGGCAGAGGTTGCAGTGAGCCCACTGCACTCCAACCTGGGCGACAACAGCAAGATTCCATCTCAAAAATATGTAAATAAATACATAGATAAAGTTTAGCAACTTATAATATGCTGCATTCAGCTTGAAAGCTTTCCCTGGGAATGTACCATCAACCTTCCTAGAAATCTTTTGCTATTGTTCTATCTTGCTGAGCTGGGCAGCCTTTTGAATGGATTGGAAATTTTAGGTTAGTGGAAAATCTTCAATAATGTTAGTTAGTGATGGGAAAACATTTTTGAATGAATGCCTTATTAAAGAAAGGAGGGATAATATAAATAACAATTTCTTCCATATAATCCATAGTGATGTGGTAAAAATTCAACCACTCTGTTTTTTGAATTTCCTAATTTAATTCTGTCTCATATTAACAAATACTGGACTTCACTGGAGATCACTGGTTCTCAAACTTTATCATGCATCAGAATCATCTGGAGAGCTTGTTAAAACACAGATTGTTGGTTTCCTTTCCCAGAGATTGGGTCAGTAAGCCCTAGAGTATGCTTTTTTCCTTTCTTTCTTTTATGTTTTGGACAGGATCTCGCTCTGTCGTCCAGGCTGGAGTGTGGTGGTGCCATCTTGGCTCATTGCAACCTTCACTTCCCGGGCTCAGATGATCCTCCCACCTCAGCCTCGCCTCCTGAATAGCTGGGGCTACAGGTGCAGGCCACCACGCCTGGCTAATTTTTTGTAAAAATAGGGTCTAGCCATGTTGCTCAGGCTGGTCTTGAACTCCTAGACTTAAGCCATCCGCCCACTTTGGCCTCCCAGAGTGCTGGGATTACAGATGTGAGCCACCTAAGAATGTGCATTTCTAACAGGTTTCTGGTTGGCATTGATGTTGTTGAACTGGGGACCACACTTTGAGAACCACTACTGTACATGTGATGGTTTCATAAATCTACAGCTGTAGGTGATGAATTGGAATTTGTTAGGTTCCCTGTTGAATCTGTATGCTCTGGTCTTTACCTACCACTGGTGATTCCTTCTCTCCTGTATTCTTTCCTATCATATGCAACCATTAAAAAATAGTCCCAGCCAAGGCTATTTTAATATAGGTGCTCTTATGATATTAATAGCACACATGGGAGTCTTTAGAAACCTCAGTAATTAGCATTCTGAAGATCAGGTGATTCTTTCATGTAAAGAAATTTGGTCTGTTCATTCATAATATTATAATACTCCTTACCTCTTGATGTGGTTAGACTTTGTCCCCCTCACCCAAATCTCATCTTGAATTCTAATGTCCATAATCCCCATAATCCCTCTGTGTCGAGAGAGACCAGGTGGAGGTAATTGAAACATGAGGGCCATTTTCCCCATGGTGTTCTCACGATAGTGAGTTCTCACGAGATCTGATGGTTTTATGAAGGGCTCTTCCCCCTTTGCTCTGCACTTCTCTTTCCTGCTGCCTTGGGAAGAAGGTGCCTTGCTTCCCCTTTGCCTTCTGCTGTGATTGTAAATTTCCTGAGACCTCCCCAGCCATGCTGAACTGTGAGTCAATTAAACCTCTTTCCTTTATAAATTACCCCATCTTGGGCAGTTCTTTATAGCAGTATGAAAAATGGGCTCATACTTATTTCTCATTCTTATGAGAAATGGAGAAGAGTCATGTAAATAATGGTTCAAGATCAGTAGTAATTTGTAAAAGATGATTAGTCAGTAGGCCAGATGCAGTGCCTCATGCCTGTAATCCCAGGACTTTGAGAGGCTGAGGTAGGTGGATCACCTGAAGTCAGGAGTTTGAGACCAGCCTGGCCAACATGGTAAAACCTCATCTCTACTAAAAATACAAAAATTAGCCAGGCATGGTGGTGTGCGCCTTTTAATCCCAGCTACTTGGGAGGCTGAGGCAGGAGACTCGCTTGAACCCAGGAGGCAGAGATTGCAGTGAGCTGAGTTCACACATCACTGGACTGCAGCCTGAGCGACAAAGCCAGACTCTGTCTCAAAAAAAAAAAAAAGTCAATAATTATACTTTTATGCTTTATGAATTTTCTAGGGAAAGTTGACCTGTACATATTTGTGTATATTTGTGTGTGGACTGATTTTTTTTTTTTTGTACATTTATAAAGATGCTAATGATTATTTTAATTTCTCATCTTGATTTTTAGTTTCAAGCATTTTTTGATGGCGGGATGTAGGGGTACAAATTACATTCTCATATTGGATAAAGCAGTGTCTGTTACCAGTGTTTTGGAAAATTAAATGAAACTATTGGTAAAGAACTAGTAAGCCCCACATCTGGAATTTGACTGGCTTTTCCTAACTCATTGTTGGTTTAGTTAATAATTGGTTGTCGATCTTCAAGTAAGCTATATGTCTTTTTAATAAATTTCAAGGCAAAGTCTTATTTTGCTTTGGAGAGTGTGTTAGGGTTCTCCAGCAAAACAGAACCAATGGGTGTGTGTGTATGTGTATGTATATGTGTATGTGTATGTGTGTGTGAAGGGAGAGAGAGACAGGAACAGAGACAGATTGAGATTCATTTGTTCATTTTTAGGAGTTGGCTCACGAATTTGTGGAGGCTTGGTGAGTTCAACATCTCATGGGTTGACTGGCAGGTTGGAGACTCAGAGAAGAGTGGGAGTTCAAGTTCAAAGGCATTCTCCTGGCAGAATTCCTTCTTGCTTGGAACAGGTCAATCTTTTTATATAAAAGTCTTCAAGTGATTGGATGAGGTCCATCCACATTATGATGGGCAGTCTACTTTACTGAAAGCCTAGCACTTTAAATGTTAATCTCTTCCCACAAACACCTCCACAGAAACATCCGGAATAATGGCTGAACAAATATCTGGACGCTGTGACCCAGATAGGTTGACACATAAAATTAACCATCACAGATAGTAATATCATAAGCAGGAAATGCCAGTACTTTTATTTTTATATGAAGTTGATTTTTCAGTTAGTGCTTAAGGAGCTAATGGGACGATGACTGAGGATGTGTGTTTCCTGGACATCCTGGAGTCTCCCTGAATGAACTGTGTCTTGGGCAGTTTGTGTGAGGAGGAATCAGCCCTGCCCTGAGGAGCAGACACCTTCGTTTCTGTGTGCTGAGATGTCCATCATACAGAATGACGATCTGAGTTTTGATAGTAATTTTTCTGACAGGAGCGTTTTTGCAAATGCACTTTAAATGGAAATATGTAATGAATAAACCATAAGGTAGACTTTGTTGATGTTAATAAAATGTGTTAGGTGACTTCTGTGAGCACGTATTTTTCATTGTCTGCCGGGGCTATTGAGGGGCTTGTCCTGTGCAGAGAGGGGTGTCCAGTAGTGACCTTAGACTTACATTAATCAGCAGGCATCTCAAATGGTTTGTCTATGGGTTCTTATGATGCAAGGAAAACAAAAGAGCTTTAAAATTTAGATTCTCGGCTGGGCTCAGTGGCTCACGCCTGTAATCCCAGGACTTTGGGAGGCTGAGGCCGGCGGATCCCGAGATCAGGAGATTGAGACCATCCTGGCTAACATGGTGAAACCCCATCTCTACTAAAAATACAAAAAAATTAGCCGGGCGTGGTGGCGGGCACCCGTAGTCCCAGCTACTCTGGAGGCTGAGGCAGGAGAATGGCACGAACCCAGGAGGCAGAGCTTGCAGTGAGCCAAGATCGTGCCACTGCACTCCAGCCTGGGCAACAGAGTGAGACTCTTTCTCAAAAAAAAAAAAAGAAAAAAAAAATTTAGATTCTTTTGAGGGATGATAGGATGCAGGATAGCAGAGAGAAAGAATAGAGCATGTCTATGGATGTGTGAATCCTGAGTAGGCATTAGAATGCATAAGACAGAAGGAATGATCCCCAGAAATTCGACAACTGCCACCAGTTTCACTCTTAAAAATGGTATTTATACAGTATCTATTTTACCCTGGTAATTCCTACAAAGGATTTTTTTTTTTAATACCTGAATGGATTGACTTGATAACATGTTACCATGTCAGCAAAACATTGGTGTATTTAATCAGCAACAAATTAGCTGGAAGGGTTTTCAGAGTGGAACTGGTTGATTTTTGTGCACTGACGCTCTTCAGGTTAGCAAAGCAGTTTTTCTTGAAGCTAGCAGAAAACAGGTGCATGTTTGAAGGTGCGGAGGGGGTAGACAGGTCAGCACATAGGCATAAGGGAGCCTCATTTGTTTTATTTTTATTTTATTTTACTTTATTTATTTACTTGGAGACAGGGTCTCACTCTGTCGCCCAAGCTGGAGTGCAGTGGCACGATCTTGGCTCCCTGCAACCTCTGCCTCTTGGGCTCAAGTGGTCCTCCCACTTCAAGTAGCTGGAACTGCAGGTGCATGCTACCATGCTTCAGCTAATTTTAAAATTTTTAATAGAGATGGGGCCGGGCGCGGTGGCTCAAGCCTGTAATCCCAGCACTTTGGGAGGCCGAGACGGGCGGATCACGAGGTCAGGAGATC
>NW_012113364.1:5901205-5929662 GCF_000951035.1 Colobus angolensis palliatus | reverse complement strand
CTTGAACCTGGGAGGCAGAGGTTGCAGTGAGCCGAGATTGCGCCATTGCACTCCTGCCTGGGCAGCAATGTGAGACTTTTGTCTAAAAAAAAAAAAAAAAAAAAAAAAAAAAAAATAGAGGTGGTTCCACCTAATATTGCCCAGGCTGGTCTTGAACTCCTGGGCTCAAGTAATCCTTCTGCCTGGCCCTCCCAAAGTGCTGGGATTATAGGCATGAGCCACCGTGCCTGGCTCTCATTTGTTTTACATTTTCACAACGAATGAGAGATCACTTAATTTGCAATTTTTGGGCCCTGGTTTTGTTTAATGCTTTTTTCTGTGTTCCAAGTTAGGTTAAACAAGCCATTGTTTTTGAAAATCTGTCTTAATGCTATAATAGTCGTAGTAAATCTTGCTGTAAAATTATGATAATAGCAAAGAAAAAAAAACCCTAATTAGTAAAGGGTAAAGTGTATAATTTGTACGAATCCAGAGCCCTTCTGGAAAACTGGTGGTAGTCTGTAACACTTCAAAGAAAAAAATGGTATGTGATTTCTTTTAAAATGATAACTTTGACAGCATTATAGAAATTTAGTACTTCAGAATATTTATTGTATTTTCGGTTCTCTTGGCAGCAAGTAATTTCAACTGAGAAAGATCGTGAAGGGGGGCTTGTTCTGTTGCCCAGGCTGGAATGCAATGGCATGATCATAGCTCACTGCAGCCTTGACCTCCTGGGCTCAAGCAATCCTCCCGTCTCAGCCTCTCAAATAGCTGGAATTACAGGCACATACTACCAAACTCAGCTAATATTTTTAAAAACATTTTTGTAGATGTGGGGGTCTTACTATGTTACCCAGTCTGATCTCGAACTCCTGGGCTCAAGCAATCCTTCAGCCTCAGCCTCCCAAAGTGCTGGGATTATAGGTGTGAACCACTGCACCTGGCCTTAATTTTCATTTTAATAATACTGTATCTATGGGAATACAAATTTCAGGCTTAAACAGAAATGCTTAAGAACAGAATTCTTGTATAAATTGGCAATTATAGGCTATTTTCAAAGGCTTGAAGGCATTTCCTTCGTAGTTCATGATATTCCCGGTATCTCTACTTCGGCCTCTTTTTGGAGGTCCACTCTTAGCTCATTAATTATTTCCCTCACTCTGGCTTGGAGAGGCCTTTGCTTTCTAGTGTGAGTTCCCACCCTATGACAAAGAACACCTGCTGTCTGTCCTGGGTCTGGTTCAATTGTGTGTAAGGTGGAACTGGCTGTGGGGACTGTTGCTTGTTGTCTGAGTTCCCCAACTGGAGCTAAGTGGCCAGTCCTGAGCAGCTTTGGAAGATCATTCCTGATGTTTTCGATGCTTCCCTTTTGTGTTCTTAATTCTGAGGGTAGTCATTGTCTTTTCAGTTATTTCACTGAGTTATAAAAATATCTCTCTTTTCCTGACCGTTATTAACTTTCCTTTTATATACATACAAAATTAACTTTATATTGATTAAAAGTGGGTCAGAATTTCAGTGCTACTCAGTGTCTATTCAAAATGCTGCCTGCCCCCTTCTAAGTACTACCATGGCAGGGAGAAATAGTTCCCAGAAAATGGGACAGAGGTTTCTTTAGCTCAGTTTTCTACCCATTCAGCAAACACCAAGTGATTACACCATCTTTGTCAGGAACGTCCTCGGTACTAAAGCTGCAAAGGTGAAAAAGACATCATTTATTGCTAGGTGTTTTTATCTATACTTTAAGCTAGAAGCGAAGTACTGCAAGAAATGACAGATCTCCAACAGATGGTTTTCACAAACTAGGTATGCTAACATACACATCATAAAGAAAATGTGGAGGTGGGGAAGGGAACAACACCTGTTAATTGTTTTCGGAAACTTATTTATGAAAAACCTCAAGTGGAGTATCTATATCAAAGAGGTATTATTTATGACTTTTAGTCAGGATGGGTCATTGGGAAGATTTTTGGCCAGGAACTGCATTGTTATGAGAAGAAAGAAGAGAATGTTTTATTTCTGATCGGCACAACCTTAAGAAATAGGAAGATACCAAGCATTACATTGTGTTTATTTGTGTGTTATTTGGTTTATTGCTATGACATTAGGATGAAAATTTTAGAATCTTAAGTTTTGGCTTTGTCATCTTTCAATGAGATGAAGTACGCTTGTTAGTTAATCTGCTGACTGTAATTGTGATTATCCAAGATCAGGAAGCTGTTCAGAAAAAGAAAAATGTCAGAAAACTTGCTTAACCAAAAAAACCAAAGAACTAGAATAACAGGGCCGGGCGCGGTGGTGCAAGCCTGTAATCCCAGCACTTTGGGAGGCTGAGACGGGCGGATCACAAGGTCAGGCGATCGAGACCATCCTGGCTAACCCGGTGAAACCCCGTCTCTACTAAAAAATACAAAAAACTAGCCGGGCGAGGTGGCGGGTGCCTGTAGTCCCAGCTATTCGGGAGGCTGAGGCAGGAGAATGGCATAAACCCAGGAGGCGGAGCTTGCAGTGAGCTGAGATCCGGCCACTGCACTCCAGCCTGGGCGACAGAGCGAGACTCCGTCTCAAAAAAAAAAAAAAAAAAGAACTAGAATAACAAAGCAGAGTTTAGTTGTGAAAGGGTTAAGATTTGGGCACCATGAAGAGAACAGATCGTGTGTGTGTGCATGTGCATGCGTGTGCGTGCGTATGAGTGTGAGATAATGGGAAACAGCACTATAGATTTGCTGTTGAAATGTCCTGTGTCTCATGTGGACTGTTTCTTTCTTCTCCAGGAACCCTTTCCATTAGAAATTTAGAGGCTGTTATCAGAGAAATGCAAATCAAAACCACCGTATGATACCATCTCACACCCGTTAGAATGACGATCATTAAAATGTCAGTAAACAACAGGTGCTGGAGAGGATGTGGAGAAATAGGAACACTTTTACACTGTTGATGAGAGTGTAAACTAGTTCAACCATTGTGGAAGACAGTGTGGCAATTCCTCAAAGATCTAGAACTAGAAATACCATTTGACCCAGCCATCCCATTACTGGGTGTATACCCAAAGGATTATAAATCATGCTGGTATAAAGACACATGCACACGTGTGTTTATTGTGGCACTATTCACGATAGCAAAGACTTGGAACCAACCCAAACGTCCATCAATGATAGACTGGATTAAGAAAATGTGGCACATATACACCATGGAATACTATGCAGCCATAAAAAAGGATGAATTCATGTCCTTTGTAGGGACATAGATGAAGCTGGAAACCGTCATTCTGAGCAAACTATCGCAAGAACAGAAAACCAAACACCGCATGTTCTCACTCATAGGTGGGAATTGAACAATGAGAACACTTGGACACAGGGTGGGGAACATCACACACCAGGGCCTGTCGTGGGGTGGGGGGAGGGGGGAGGGACAGCATTAAGAGATATACCTAATGTAAATGACGAGTTAATGGGTGCAGCACACCAACATGGCACATGTATACGTATGTAACAAACCTGCACGTTGTACACATGTACCCTAGAACTTAAAGTATAATTTAAAAAAAAAAGAATTTAGAGGCTGTTTCAATTTCTGTCATATTTCCTTGAAGACAGTGCAAGAAGACATGAAATGGAGTCCTTGAGGCCTTGTTTTTGGGAGGACCAGTATAACAGCCTCTGGCAGAGAGCAAGAAATAGAAACATGCTCTTATGAAGGAGAGAACCAAGGTTTTACATATGCTTCTCTATCCCTTACTTGTGAGAGAATCAGGATAACTTGAACATCTAAAAATCCATTACTTTAAAAAGTTTATCATCAATAATTTTTTTGTCTTATATTTTGTTTTTGTGATTGTCTAAATGGGGGAATATGATTATGATATTTTTATTTGTAGTTTTCTGAAAAGGATGGCATTGGTGTCTCTGCTTCTAGGTTTCCTCCTGTCCGTCTTGGCTGCTCTGTGGTAGTACCCTTTGTTGATCCCTCTTCCTCTCCCCAGAACTGTGAGTGTCATAGTCCATGGCCCTCCTCCCTGTTCTATTATCCCCAAGGCTTGCTTTGTCTGAGTTGATGGCAGCTGTGTTGCTCGGGCCAAACGTTTTCTAGAAATCATTGAGCCCTCTCACTCTCTCATACCCTACATCCAATCCATTTGAAAATCCCTCTTGACAATACCTTCAAAGTAGAGTCAGCTGATCTACTTTGCCACCTCCACTGTCGTGCCACCTTTACCGTCACCACCTTGGTCCAAGCCACCATTTCCTTTTTGTATTATACTACAGTCTGTTGGCAGATTATCCTCACTCCTTGCCCCTCTGTTCTCAGTGGAGAACCTGATGTGATCTACTTAAAACAAAAATTAGTTTATGCCACTCTCTCCTCAAAATCCTGCGTTGGCTACCCATGTGACTCAGGTTCCCTAGACATAATCAGGCAGGCTCCCACCTTGGTGTCTTTCCTCTGACTATGATGCTCTCTTCCCTCTTTGCCCTCTTGGCCCACTCCCTCACCTCTCCAACTACACTCGCCTTTTCAGCAAGACTTATGCTGAGCAGCCTGATTGACAGGGCAGCCTGCCTCTTTTTCTTCTTGGCACCCCACATCTTCATTGCCCTGCTCTTTCTTTTCTTTTATCACTTTTCTTTTTTTTTTTGAGACGGAATCCGGCGGCTGGAGTACAATGGTGAGATCTTGGCTCACTGCAGCCTCCGCCTCCTGGGTTCGAGTGATTCTCCTGGCCCAGCCACCCGAGTAGCTGGGATTACAGGCACCTACCACCACGCCCGGCTAATTTTTTAATATTTTTAGTAGAGACGGAGTTTCACCATGTTCGTCAGGCTGGTCTTGAACTCCTGACCTCATGATCCGCCCACCTCAGCCTCCCAAAGTGCTGGGATTACAGGCGTGAGCCTGGTGCCTGGCCCAAAACTTCATCTTTACCAAAAATTAAAAAAAAAAAGAAGAAGTCGAGTGTGGTGGCACATGCCTATGGTCCCAGCAACTGAGGAGGCAGAGGTGGGAAGATCACCTAAACCCAGGAGATTGAGGCTGCAGTCAGCTTGATAACATCACTGCACTCCAGCCTGGGCGACAGAGGGAGACCCTGTCCAAAGAAAAATAATAATAATTGAATTTATTTTTCAGTTCACAAAATGAAAACATTTGCAGCTAGCACGTTTTGAATGATTATGTGCTGGGCCTGGCACCCCATTAAGTATTTCATGTAGCTTATTTCATTTAATTGTTATAACAGCTGTATGTGTGTCTGTAAAATCTCCATTTTAAAGATTAGGGAATGGGCTTGGAGAGGGTAAGAGAGGTTTGACCAAGGATATAAAACTAGCTTAGCGGTGGAGCTCGAGTGTGAACCCAGTGCATCTGAATCGCAGGGGCCAGGGCCTAACCGATGCTCCTTTCACTTTCTGAGTTTTAGGTTGGTTTTGGAGTTCAGGTTCAACCTGCCTTTCTACTCATCTGCTCATGGAGGGGGGATTATAGTTAATGATATGCTTTTTCCAAAAGCAAATGTTATGCATTATTAATGCTGAGTTGTCTTGGCAACATAGAATGAGCCTAAGGATCAAATTTTATTTAAAAACTTTGTTTTACTTGAGTTAAGATCTTAAATTTCAATAACCTAAAAAATTATTCATCCATCCAAAAATACTGACCTGAAATACATTCTTACAGTTGCAGTTAGATAGTCATAAAAGAAGGCATCACCTGTCATGCTTAGATTGTTTTCATTTTGGTCTGTAGTCTGTTGCTTTGATCTCTTGGGTATTTACTTGCACTTTCTGTTTTATTTTATTTATTATTTTGTATTGGGGTACATGTGCATGTTTTTTACATCGGTATATTGTGTACCATGGGGATTGGGCTTCTCGCATACCCATTACTCAAATAGTGAACATTGTACCTGTTGGGCAATTTTTCAACTCTCACCCCGTCCCATCCTCTTTTGGAGTCTCTAGTGTCTATTATTTCCATTTTTAGGTCCATGTGTACCCATTGGTTAGCTCCCACTTAAAAGTGACAACGTGTGATGTTTGATGTTCTGTTTTTTAGTTCACCTAGGATGATGGCCTCCAGCTTCATCCATGTTCCTGTAAAGGACATGATTTTGTTCGTTTTTGTGGCTGTATAGTATTCCATGGTGTATATGTACCGTATTTTCTTTATCCAGTCAACCACTGATGGACTCTTAGGTTGGTTTCATGACTTTCAGCTATTGTGAATAGTGCTGCGATGAACATACAAGTGGGTACAGGTGTTTTTTTAATATAATGATTCCTTTTCCTTTGGGTAGATACCTGGTAATGGGATTGCCGGGTTGAATGGTAGTTCTGTTTTTAGTTCTTTGAGAAGTCTCTCCAAAGAGGTTGAACTAATTTACATCCCCACCAACAGTGTGTAAGTGTACCCTTTTCTCTGCATCCATGCCAATATCTGTTGTTGTTTTACTTTTTAGTAATAACCATTCTGACTAGTATAAGATGATATCCCATTGTAATTTTAATTTTGCATTTCTCTGCAAATGATTATTAGTGATGTTGAGTGTGTTTTTCACATTACTTACACTTTCTTATTTCTTAGGTGTGGGAGAAAGAAAGAGTGTGTGTGTGTGTGTGTGTGTCTGTGTCTGTGTCAAGCACACCTGACACCAATATCTTAACTTAAACATACCTGGAGAATGACTGTATGTTCTTAGAAGAATGTGTGTTCTGAGCTCTGAACTAGGAGATCCAGGAGTGGCCAACCTGGGGATTCATTCTCTTTGTTTTTTTTCTGTGAAGGTTTTATTTGGGCAACAGAATGAGAGAACCTCATTCTCTATCTGTGAGGAACATCTGAACCCCTAGCCCTTCCTATGGAATGCAGGTCGTACAGGGGATCAAAGCCCTTTGTTTTGGGTTAAAGTGGTGCCTGGTGGGGATTGCTAGTGGGGCCAGGGGGTACTTTTCTTTTCCAGACAGGGTCTTGCTCTGTCGCCCAGGCTAGAGTGTAGTGGCGCAATCTCGGCTCACTGCAACCTCTGCCTCCCGGGTTCAAGCGATTCTTCTGCCTCAGTGTCCTGAATAGCTGGGACTACAGGCGTGCATCATCATGCCTGGCTAATTTTTGTATTTTTAGTAGAGATGGGGTTTTGCCATGTTGGCCAAGCTGGTCTTGAACTCCTGACCTCAAGTGATCCACCCACCTCGGCCTCCCAAAGTGCTGGGATTACAGGCATGAGCTGCCATGCCCAGCCAAACTGCATGCTCTTTACAAGCAATTGTGGTTCTCCTGCCCAGCCCACTGCCATTGGACTGCCCTGTTTGTGAATCCCTTCAATAAACTCTATGTCTTGGCCAGGCGCGGTGGCTCACGCCTGTAATCCCAGCACTTTGGGAGACTGAGGTGGGCGGATCATGAGGTCAAGAGTTTGAGACCAGTCTGGCCAACATAGTGAAACCTCATCTCTACTAAAAAAGAAAAAAAAAAAAATTAGCCAGGCGTGGCCGTGTGCACCTGTAATCCCAGCTACTGGGGATGCTGAGGCAGGAGAATCGCTTGAACCTGGGAGGCAGAGGTTGCAGTGAGCCGAGATTGCGCCATTGCACTCCTGCCTGGGCAGCAATGTGAGACTCCGTCTCAACAACAGTAACGACAGCCCCTATGTCTCATTCACTGGCTCTGAATCTCTTTGCCAGCCCCTCACAGGTGGTGCTATCGCTACTGAAGTCAGTCAGGGTCTGGCGGAATGGTAAAATAAAATCACTTTCAGAAAACTAAGGCACAACTGAGCAGTGAAATTTAACTTTATTTTGCCCACGTTCTTTGTTATTGTTGTTAAGGTGACAGTGACTAGGATTGAATCAGTTTCATAAACCAGGATAAAGGTGGTAATAGCAAATCCTTAATGAATGTTTCTTGTGTGCCAGACACTCCGCTAAGGCCTTTATGTGCATTATCTCATTTAATCCCAATAAAAATTCTTCAAGGTACTTACCGTTTGCAGCTAAGAAAGTTATGTTTCAAAGATGGCCAATAAGAGTCAGAGAAGACACATGAACATGCTTCTCCCCCAGGCCGAAGCTCCATGAGGAATCTCTATCCTGCAGAGAGAATATATTCTTCAAAAGGAACCTAGAAATAATTGATTTAGAACTATCAGGAGTCAAGGAGATATATATTTTTTCTTTTTTTCAACTCTTAAGTTCAGGGGTACAAGTGCAGGTTTGTTACGTAGGTAAACTTGTGTCATGGGGGTTTGTTGTACAGATTATTTCATCACCCAGGTATTAAGCCTAGTACCCATTAGTTATTTTTCCTGATCCTCTCCCTCCTCCCACCTTCCATCCTCTGATAGGCCCCAGTGTGTGTTATTCCCCTCTATGTGTTCATGTGTTCTTAGGATATGTATTTTTGCCTATTTACACAAGTCTTTCACATTCTCTGTTAGACAGAAGGACTTTTAGCACAGTGTATCTCTTTTTTTTTTTTTGAGACGGAGTCTCGCTCTGTCGCCCAAACTGGAGTGCAGTGGCCGGATCTCAGCTCGCTGCAAGCTCCGCCTTTCGAGTTCACGCCATTCTCCTGCCTCAGCCTCCCGAGTAGCTGGGACTACAGGCGCCCGCCACCTCGCCCGGCTAGTTTTTTTGTATTTTTTAGGTTAGCCAGGGATGGTCTCGATCTCCTGACCTCGTGATCCGCCCGTCTCGGCCTCCCAAAGTGCTGGGATTACAGGCTTGAGCCACCGCGCCCGGCCAAGGACAGCGTATCTCTTAATGCCTTCTACATGGAGTCAAGAGTAGTGCCTGTCAAACCAAGCTGCATGCTGGGATCACATGGAGAGCCCTTTAGAAATCCCGAGGCCCCTCCCCGGAGACTATGATTTAATGTGTTTGGGATACCACCTGGACATTGGGATTCTTAAACGTTTTTTGGGTATTTCCAGTGTCCAACTAGGATTCAGTAAATCCAGTGTCCAACTAGAATGAGTGGTGTATGCCAGTGGCTACCTAACTTGTCTGCACATTGGAATAACGTGGGGGGCTTCGGAAACTGTGAATTGCCTACGCTCCTCTGCCAGAGATTGGCATTCAGTTGATCTGAGCTGTAGCCTGGATTGTGGGAATTTTAAGATTCCAAGGTGATTTCCAACGTGCAGACAGGTTTGAGGCCCTCTGGTTTCATGCAGCGGCTTTTAGCCTTGGCTATACATAACAATCATCTGAGAAGCTTTAACAAAACTCATTGCCCGGGCTTGCACCCACTCTGATGAAACAGACTCTTTGGAGGTGGACCTAGGTGGCAGTATTTTTTTTTTTTTTTTTTTTTTGAGACGAAGTCTCACTCTGTTGCCCAGGCTGGAGTGCAGTAGTACCATCTCCTCTCACTGCAGCCTCTGCCTCCTGGGTTCAAGCGATTCTCCTGTCTCAGCCTCTCGAATGGCTGGGATTACAGGCGCCCGCCACCACGCCCAGCTAATTTTTGCATTTTTAGTAGTGACAGGGTTTCACCATGTTGCCAGGCTGGTCTCGAACTCCTGACTTCAAGTGATCCATCCACCTTGGCCTCCCAAAGTGCTGGCATTACAGGTGTGAGCCACCGCGCCCTGCCTATTTTTGTTTTTTGAGACAGGGCCTCGCTCTGTCATCCAGGCTGGAGTGTAGTGGCACCATTGTGGTTCACTGCAGCCTCAACCTCCCAGATTCAAGGGATTCTCCCACCTCAGCCTCACAAGTAGTTGGGACCAAAGGTGTGTGCCACCACGCCCAGCTACTTTTTTTTTTTTAAATTTTTAGTAGAGACAAGGTCTCACTATATTGCCCAGGCTAGTTTTGAACTCCTGGGCTCAAGCAATTCTCCTGCCTTGGCCTCCCAGAGTGCTGGGATTACAAGTGTGAGCTACCGCACCTGGCCTGTGGCAGTATTTTTTGAAGCTCCTCAGGTGATTCCAGTATGAAATATGAAATATTCTAGTATGAAGCCAAAGATGAGAATGATTAGGTCTCTTCTTTTTCTCTCCTATACAGTTTTGGACCAACTACATTTACTTTCCCAGCTTGAGGAATGATTGGTCTAGAAGAGGCTTATTCTTATGCAGATACACTGAGTTCATTTTCTTAGATCAATATGAAAGAATACAAAGCTAAGCAAATTATGCAGAGGGACTTATTCTGCATCCCAAATAATTAGCTAACAAAGCTAGTTTTGCCTGCTTGTATTGATGTAGTTTAACTGGTACCAAAACTAAGAATGAGGTTACTGACTGATTTTTCTGATTTAGTAATTCTAGTCCCACCCTGTCCTTTGGCCTTTGTTTTGTATTCTTTGGTATCAGAAATGAATTTGCTCTATAAAATCAAAGCATCATTAAGAAAAATGTAAGTGACATCCTCTATCTGTGCCCTATGTAGCTGGGTCCTTCTCGCTGTATTCTGCAGGAGTACCGGGCGTCAAAGCAGAGCGCTTTGAAGAAGGAATGACGGTAAAGCACTGTGCATTGTCCCTCGTGGGAGAACCAATAATGTACCCAGAGATCAACAGGTTTTTGAAGCTACTCCACCAGTGTAAAATCTCCAGCTTCCTGGTCACAAATGCACAATTTCCTGCGGAAATCAGGTGAGTTCTCCAGCCTATGGAGAGATGCTGCGTGATATGTTTCACTGCAAAGTAAAACTAGTAGGCATTAATGCAATCAAATAGAATTTATTGATTACTTACTACATACAAATGTCGGGCTTTGGGAGGTGAAGATGGTCCTGCTTTTCAAAAATGTGTTCTATTAGGGACAAACATTAGTAAAAAGACTAGAGGCACAGACAGATACGTCGCTAGGGGAATTCAAAAGAGAATGAATTTTTTTTTTTTCCAAATGGGAGGTAAACTTTCCAGAGAAGCTGTCATTTAATTTTTTTTTTGGGTCGGAGTCTCACTCTGTCTCCCAGGCCGGAGTGCAGTGGCACGATCATGGCTCACTGCCACCTTCGCCTCCCAGGTTCAAGTGATTCTCCTGTCTCAGCCTCCTGAGTAGCTGGGTCTACAGGCGTCTGGCACCATGCCCAGCTAATTTTTTATTTTTTATTTATTTATTTTTTAAATAGTGATGGGCTTTCACCATGTTGGCCAAACTGTTCTCGAACTCCTGACCTCAGGTGATCCTCCTGCCTCAGTCTCTCAGAGTGCTGGGATTAGAGGTGTGAGCCACTGCGCCTGGCCTAATTTTTATCTTTATGTCTGGGAATAGTACTTGAGAAGGTAGGAAACTATATTGTTGTTAAAAAGGAACTTCCTGAGAAAGACGTGGAGTTGCGGTATTTGTGATAACCATTATGTAAGTGTAGTTTATTTAGACCACAGAGTGTGTGAGAGTGGCAGGTGGAAGTCAAGTTGGAAAGGTTGGGATTAGATGGTCTGGGACTTCAAATGCGGTCCTTTCGAAAGATCTTGCTTCTTGCAGAGCAGTCTGCTGGCATGGTATACAATGGGGGAGACAAGAAGCAGCAGGAACCTAGATAGGAGATTATGATGTTTGCTTAGGTCAGAGTTATAAGCAAGTCAGTGGGAATGAGGGAGTCTTAAAAAAGATGCTGTTAAGCCGGGCGTGGTGACTCATGCCTGTAATCCCACTTTGGGAGACTGAGGCGGGTAGATCACCTGAGGTTGAGAGTTCAAGACCAGCCTGACCAACATGGAGAAACCCCATCTCTACCAAAAAATACAAAATTAGCTGGGCATGATAGCGCATACCTGTAATCCCAGCTACTTGGGAGGCTGAGGCAGGAGAATTGCTTGAACCTGGGAGGCGAAGGTTTCAGTGAGCCGAGACTGCACCATTGCACTCCAGCCTGGGCACCAAGAGCGAAACTCTGACTCAAAAAAAGAGAGAGAGAGAGAAAAAAAAAGATGCTGTTGAAGGATTGCTAGGTACGATTGGCAAACTGCTTGTATGGCTCTGAGAGGCTAGCGGAGAAGAGGACTAGGTAATTACACTGAAGGTTCCAACTGTGTTGATTGCTAGGATTATGGGGCCCCACAACAGCAGAGGGCTCTTGTAAGGAAGGGTCAGGTTTAGGTGGTAGGATGATGAGGTTGGGTTGGATGACTTAAGGGAGGGCTCTCCTATTAGGGATGATCAAAGGCATCTCCTGGGGCCTCTGGGGAAATGACCTGTTTTTGTGGCATATTGGGACTAGGCACACGCTGTAGCACCAAAAGTATTATTAAATTTTACTCGTCTGTTATTTATTGGTGTTTTCCCCCATTAGACTGCAAGCTCCTTGAGGTATCAAGACCTCTGCTTATTTATCTTGGTACCATTTTTTGCCTGGCACACTATAGGTGCTCAGTACATGGGTAGTGAAATATTGGGGAAATAGGAAAAAAAAAAGATCTTTTTGAATTCAAGTTTGTTTCCTAAACACTGGCCAATAAAGTAAGGTTGTAAGAATTAAAGAAAGAGGAGAGAAACACGAAGGGCGGCTTAACAGTTAACAGGTTTATCTTGAACCTAGGAGGGACTTCTCACTGAGCTAGATCAGAAGCCACACTCTGTTACAGACTAAGAGTTTTTAAGGATTCAGGGTGGGAGAGTTTATCAGAGGCCTGGACTGCTCCTGTGTCTCTTTGTTGTGCTTATCTGGGAGGGAGAGATGTGTGTCTGTTCCCATACCTCTTTCTGCAGTTGCAGGCATACCCTCGAGTCAGCTTTTAGCTTCCCTATCTTACTGCACCTGAAGGGAAAGGAACGTGCTTATTAAGGCCCACTGTTTTACTGGGGCCCAGTGTATGAGGGTGAAGTTTGGCAGTTACCCAAGAGACTTTCCCCCCACCTCCCTCTGTGCCCCAGGGATCTTGTCTGTGTTTTACCATCTGCTGTTTCTGGCTGCTTGTAGTTGGAAGTGATTTCCTTGAAATGCCGGAAGCTAGAAAGGGAGCTGGAACTTAAAGTGGGAGGGTTTGTCTGACATGACGGTGCTCCTGCTCTGTCAAAGATGTGAAAAAAAGGTGAAAATATTTGCAAAAAATGAAGACCATGGTTATTTCTAGAAAGATTGATCACATACACTCACACACACACAGTCAGCTTGAAATATTTATTTATTTATTTTTGAGACAAAGTCTGGCTTTGTCGCCCAGGCTGGAGTGCAGAGGCACAATCTTGGCTCACTGCAACCTCCGCCTCCCAGGTTCAAGCGATTCTCCTGCCTCAGTATTCCCAGTAGCTGGGACTACCCGCGCATGCCACCACACCAGCTAAGAGACGGGGTTTCACCATGTTGGTCAGGCTGGTCTCAAACTCCTGACCTTAAGTGATACACCCACCTCGGCCTCCCAAAGTGCTGGGATTACAGGTGTGAACCACCAAACCCAGCCTGAAATGTAATGTCATAGGAAATCGAAGAGTTGATTAAAATTATTAGCTACCAGGCAATAATATGAAAATCAGTGTATTATCATAAAGATAGCTAAGCTATTACTTTTTGAAGTTGTATAAAAAGGTGAAGTTAAAAAGTTTTTAAAAAGTCAATGTGTCTATTTTACATAGGGTTGCTGTTTCTGTTTTTAAACTTTAGTTGGGTTTTAAATCCCTGAATTTTCACATGGGTCATGCGGGGGACATTGGGATAGAGTGATGTTTGGGGTATATGCATAAAAAAAGGGAGTCTGTCTTAAATTAAAGGCATACATCCCCCCAAAAGAATGGAATCTGTTAGTTGTAGGATGTAGTACTTTTTTGCAAAATGATAACCAGAGAAAATTCATTGTTTGATCATGAATGGAATTGTCTGTGAATGCCATCATGGATTGAGGAAAATTATAGAGTATGACATAAGATATTTACCCGAAAACATCCTGCAAAATGCTGGGCACATTTGGTAGATGTTATTGAGTCTCTCTTTCCCTCTCTTGCTGGTGAGTCTTCTCAGGCCTGCAGAGGGATCATGGAATGCCACAAGATGTTCATACTATCCTCGATTGCCATCTTCAACAAACAAAAGAGATAGGATGGCATATGATTCCAAAGAAATATTTCGTCATTTACCAAACCTGACTGGTAAATGAGGAGGGAGACAAAAAGGAGGAAGTGAGGTGGCAGGATTGGGGTAATAGGAAGAGTAGCAAACTTCTCCGATCCTGAAAATGAGAGTTTAAAAAGTGGATGGGTTTACTCTATCAGGAATCATCAAGAAAGAAGGAATGCTTAGGAAATAGAGGTTACGCTTTTAGATTTTTTTTTTTTTTTTTTTTTTGAGATGGAGTCTCGTTGTGTTGCCCAGGTTAGAGTGCGGTGGCGCGATCTCGGCTCACTGCAAGCTCCGCCTCCAGGGTTCAAGTGATTCTCTTGCCTCAGCCTCCCGACTAGCTGGGACTACAGGCACCTGCTACCATGCCCAGCTAATTTTTTGTATTTTTAGTAGAGACGGGGGTTTCACTGTGTTAGCCAGGATGGTCTCAATGTCCTGACCTCGTGATCTGCCCGCCTCAGCCTCCCAAAGTGCTGGAATTACAGGTGTGAGCCACTGCGCCCAGTCACGCTTTTGGATTTTTTTTTTTTTTTTTTTTTGAGACGGAGTCTTGCTCTGTTGCCCTCGCTGGACTGCAGTGGCTGGATCTCAGCTCACTGCAAGCTCCGCCTCCCGGGTTTACGCCATTCTCCTGCCTCAGCCTCCCGAGTAGCTGGGACTACAGGCACCCGCCACCTCGCCCGGCTAGTTTTTTGTATTTTTTAGTAGAGACGGGGTTTCACCCGGTTAGCCAGGATGGTCTCGATCTCCTGACCTGGTGATCCGCCCGTCTCGGCCTCCCAAAGTGCTGGGATTACAGGCTTGAGCCACCGCGCCCGGCCTACACTTTTGGATTTTTAAAGCATCCTTCTTGAAGCTCCTGTTATGAAGGGTGCTGTGCTTCAGGGAATAGGCATGCAAACTGTGTTGCATCTTTTAGGGTATGTCCTTCCCTGACATAAGAGGGAATATGCAGAAAGTAGCCATTCTAGATTCAGATCTCAAAAAGTGGGCTTGTCTTTGTTATCCGTTGAAATACCCATCTCAAAAGAGAAGAACAAAAGCAAGTCTGAGGTCTACAGATTACTGCTAGGATATGAGAAGAATTTCTGATAATGCGCGTCAGGTATACATGTGTTGAGGACATAATCTTTCAGCTTACCTTTTTCTGAAACAGAGCAGTCCTCCTGGCTGGGGAATAATGTATGTCCAAATGTTAGGAGGTCCTAAGTATAAGACGACCCTCCTACCCCCACATTTTCCCAATGAAAGATTTGAATTATCTAGAAAAAACTTCAAAAACAGAATGATGAGAATTGCCATGCTAGATACTATGATGTGTCATAAAACCACAAGTTTCAAATACTCTGGACTGTAGAGTAGTGAAACAAGATAGTCTTCAGACAGCCTTTACTTTTAAAGTAATACGTTCAGGACTTGAGGCCTCTCTGAATTAAACTAAGGATGCTCCCTGCCAACCCCCGTATCCCAAGAGAAAACAGAAAGAAAAAGTTTTCTAAGAGGAGACAATCTTACTTATTTCTGTGAATAGGAGGAATCAGAATACCAGTTGTCTCTGGTGTCTTAGTTTCTTGCAGAAAAATAAGGCTGTAGATTAACTAATAAAACACAGAGGCCATGTATTTTGGAAGTTTCCTTTAATGTCGATAATGCTGATTCTATACAGCAAGTCAGCTCATACAGTTCAGCTATTTGCTGAGCCTCTTGCAGCCATTTCATCTTTGAGCACACTGAAGAATTAAAGAAAGAGGAGAGAAACAAGAAGGGCAGCTTGGCAGTCGGTAGGTTTATTTTAAACCTGGGAGGAACTTTTGACCTTACACACACACTAGGAAGTAATACTGTTCTCTGGGTGGTTTGGTGGCCTATTTATTTTTTATTTTTTTAATTAGAATTTTTTTTTTTTTTTTGCTAAGTAACTGCAATACCACCTGTACTCTGGTATCTTTTGAGGGGAATCTAGACTTTGTCAATTGTCTGTATTATATTCAGGCTAGTGGCTTTTTCAGGGTACTAAACCTTCCCCTAAAAGGGTTTCAGTTTTCCTTCCAGCTCCAAAGCATATGACTGTGTATTAGTCTGTTCTGGCATTGCTATAAGGAACTAACTGAGACTGGGTAATTTGTGAAGAAAAGAGGTTTAATTGACTCACAGTTCTGTGGGTTATACCGGAAGCATGGCAGGGGAGGCCTCAGGAAACTTACAATCATGGCGGAAGGCAAAGGGGAAAGCAGGCACATCTTCACACAGCAGGAGGAAGAGAATGAAGGGGGAAGGGAAGTGTTACACACTTTTAAACAACCAGATCTCGTGAGAACTCACTCATCACAAGAACAGCAAGGGGGAAGTCCCCATCACCCAACCACCTCCCACCAGGCCCCTCCTCCAATATTGAGGGTTATGAATTCAACATGAGATTTGAGTGGGGACAGACAGAGCCTAATTATATCAGACTCTTTACTGACAGTTCTGCCCCTGAGAGTAGTTTTCACAGTGAGTGGTCCTCCAGGAGTTTTGGGAGAGCCAGATACTGGTTGTGGTTGCTGTATAGAAGCAAACACCTTAGGCAAATGAGAAAGCTTTTGCTCTCTGAGTAGCTTTATGCTTTTGTTTGTCAGAGGTTAATAAAAGTGACAAGAATGTGTAACACACTTCATGTTAATAGGCCTGGTGGTGATTAGACAAGAAAAAAGCCATTTCTTGATAGGAAAGTACTGATATATTTTAACATGTGTCAGTTGTCTTTTGCTGCAATCACTCACCTCAAACTAACTAACAATCATTTATTTAGCTCATAACTCTGCAGATCAACCTGGAAGTCTTTTGCTGGTCTCAGTGTTGTTCACTGGGTGGATCTGCCAGGGCTGGCTGATTGACAACGGGCTGGCCTGGGACCCGGGGGCTGCTATTCACGTGGCCTCTCATCCCCCAGCAGCTGTGCTACACTTTATCACAGCGTGGCCGGGTTTCAAAGAGCAGCGAGTGGGGCAAACTCCAATGCACGAGCATCTTTCAAGCCTTTGCTTGTATCACATTTGCTCACTTCCCATGGACCAAAGCAAGTCACACGACAGAGCTTCAAGTCAATGAGAAGGCACTCAGATCTACAGGGCAGGGGCACTTGGGTACTGGGACAGGAGGAGTCGATGGTCATATTTGCAGTCTACATACAGCACAACAGACCACACTTGTCAAGGAGTATAACCTTGAACTTATTGGGGCTCAGTATTCTTCAGGAACTCAGTTGATGATTGATTATAATTATGTGAATAGCCCAGATGATATACAATCAATTTTCTCCTTAAGCCCAGAGGTCTCAAACTCTCAGTTGATAAGAAGTAGGTTTTGCTTTTCCTACACCTATTTACCACTTTTTTTTTTTTTTTTGGAGCCAACATTGAAAAATCAAGAGGTTTTACATAAAATCTGGACTTTTGACTTTGAAAAGATCATGTGGCAAAAGTTGTCAAGAGCCAAGGAGTAGTTATCTTTTCCAGGAAGCCCCGTGGTTTTCAGTTTCCCATACTCCTCCCATCTTGCTGTTTCTTCAGCCCTAAGGCTGAGTGTCATCTGCCACTTGTCAGAGGAATTGCACGGTTGATTTTCTTATAGCAGAGAAATTCCTGTCACCATTTCTAAAAAAGTGAAATAGTGAAAGGTAGACTGAGAGGCCACATAGTCCCAGAATAATAGAAGAAAGCATATCACTTTAAGGAGAGAATATTCTTGTGTGTTTCATATGCAATCTGCATTTTCGTGCATAAAGAACTTTTGAGTGAGGAGAGAATATTCTTTTTTTTCTTTTTGGAGACAGAGTTTCGCTCTTGTTGCCCAGGCTGGAGTACAATGGTACGATCTTGGCTTACCACATCCTCCACTTCTGGGGTTCAAGTGGTTCTCCTGCCTCAGCCTCCTGAGTAACTGGGATTACAGGCATTTGCCACCAAGCCTGGCTAATTTTGTATTTTTGTAGAGACGGGGTTTCTCCATGTTGGTCAGGCTGGTCTCAAACACCCGACCTCAGGTGATCTGCCCACCTTGGCCTCCCAAAGTGCTGGGATTAGAGGTGTGAGCCACCGCGCCTGGCTGGAGAGACTATTCTTGTGTATTTCATATGCAGTCTGCATTTTGGTACACAAAGCACTTTTGAGTAAGGAGAGAATATTCATGTGTGTTTCATATGCAATCTGCATTTTGATACACAAAGAATTTTTTTCCCTCTTAAAAGTGACTTGCTTGACTCACATTATTTCCTTGGTCCCTGTAGACATGTGAGTTTAGAACTTTGTTCCAGAGCACTGTACCATCTGTGCATTCAACTTTGCAGTCAGAGAGGTTCATCATAGCTGATGTTACTGCTGCAATAGAAGACTCCATGGAGTCATTTCTTATACATCGCTCCACGTGGTGATGCTGACGACACCTTGGTAAAAGCAGATCTTTGTATGGCATCATGTTGTAAGGCAAGGAAGTTGTTGAGGAGGATGTTTCCCAACACTGAACAGCTTCTTCCCTCTGAGGAACCTCAGAGAACTGGTTTGTTCTTACCTTGTGGACATTTGAATCCTGTAACAGCGTCTCCCACTTCATGAGTGTGCCAGAGTTCAGAGTCAAATCTGTAGTCATTTGTAGACTCATGAACTCTTTGCTTCATATTTAGTCCACGTTAATTGTTTTGTATCATAATCATCTATTTTATATTATTTTAAAATTTACATTTAGAATCTTATAGCTCTTTTTTGGTGAGTGCTGTAAATCTAAAGCTTTTTAGCTGCTGGCAGGTTTATCATAAGAAGACAGAGCTGTGTTCAGCATTTAACTATGACATGATTAACTTCTCAGACTCACCTCCTGCTTCCAAATTTCGTCCCTGTGTACGTTTACTTTCGGACACCTTTTTCTTGAAACTGTAGGAACTTTATTCTCTTTTTTCTGCTGCTTCTGTGTTTCTGTTATTTTGTTTGCTTTGTGTTTTGTTTTCTTTAGTTTTTGCTGAGGCATTCACCACATCTTTTAGAGAACCTTCATAAACTGGATGTCTCTTTGCATATTAGGTGCATAGTATATGTTTGAAGAGATGAGTGAAGTTTAATAAACATGCAGTTTTCTTGTATGTGTTAGCTCAAAATGGTTCCAGAAAACAGCTACAATGAAATGAAGATTGAATACTGCCTGATTCTTTCAATAGAAGTTTCTTTCAATAGAAGTAAATACTGCCTGAGTCTTTCAATAGAAGTTTCTTTCAATAGAAGTAAGTACTGCCTGATTCTTTCAATACAAGTTCTCCGCCCCCCAGCCTATCTTGTTTGCACTAAACATATGAAGTTTAAAATCTAATTTTCTCTCCTATCTTTGAATTTGTGGAATACTTTTCTGAAACATGCCTGTCTGCATGGGCTAAAGAGGGAAAGAAAGTGCAGAGAGGTGGCAAAAAGCTTTGGCTTTGGTCTGGAAAAGATCTGGGTTTGAATCTTGACTGGATCTCCTAGTGTCTTTCTGACATTGGAGGGTAACTTTTCAGTGCCCGCTTTCCTCATTTGTAAAATGATAATAATAATGACTACCTTATGGTGGCATTGCGAGTTTGTGAGATAAGACATGAAACACAGAAGTTTCACTTCTGGAAAGGCAGGCTGAGTAATGTTGGTCAAAATATACTTTAAGGCAAAACCCATTCATTACTTGAGATAAGATTGACTTTTTTTTTTTTTTTCTTCAGAGACAAGGTCTCATTATATTGCTAGGCTGGTCTTGAACTCCTGCACCTAAGTGATCCTCCCACCCTGGCCTCCCAAAGTGCTGGGATTACAGGTGGGAGCCACCATGCCTGGCCAAGATGGACTTTTTTTTTTTTTTTTTAAGATGGAGTCTCGTTCTATCTCCCATGCTGAGTGCAGTAGTGCGATCTCGGCTCACTGCAACCTCCACTTCCCAGGTTCAAGCAATTCTCGTGCCTCAGCCTCCCGAGTATCTGGGATTACAGGCATCCACCACCATGCCCAGCTAATTTTTGTATTTTTAGTACAGATGGTTTCACCATGTTGGCCAGGCTGGTCTCAAATGCCTGACTTCAAGTGACCTGCCTACCTTGGCCTTCCAGAGTACTGGGATCACAGGAATGAGCTACTGCACCTGGACAAGATGGACATTTCTTTTTTTTTGTTTGTTTTTTTTGAGACGGAGTCTCGCTCTGCCGCCCAGGCTGGAGTGCAGTGGCCGGATCTCAGCTCACTGCAAGCTCCGCCTCCCGGGTTTATGCCATTCTCCTGCCTCAGCCTCCTGAGTAGCTGGGACTACAGGTGCCCGCCACGTCGCCCGGCTCGTTTTTTGTATTTTTTAGTAGAGATGGGGTTTCACCGTGTTAGCCAGGATGGTCTTGATCTCCTGACCTCGTGATCCACCCGTCTCGGCCTCCCAAAGTGCTGGGATTACAGGCTTGAGCCACTGCGCCCGGCCGACATTTCTTAATAATAAAACGTTAAACCCACCAGAAACATAAAATCATATAACAACTCAAAATTTTTAACACTGAATAATATAGTCTCAACATTGACAGACTACAAAGGGGAGAAATAATAGATTTTTAACTGATTTCTCTCAAACTGATAAATCAAAATTAGTAGGAGTATTGAAGATTTGAACAATGGAATTAACAAATTTAACCTATAACACAGAAATAGAGCATTCCAACCAGAAACTTTGCAATACAGATTTTTTTCTTTTCTTTTTTTTTGAGACAGAGTCTCACCCTGTCACCCAGCCTGGAGTGCAGTGGTGCGATCTCAGCTCACTGCAGCCTCTGCCTCTCGAGTCCAAGTGAGTCTCCCACCTCATGATTCCCAGTAGCTGGGACTACTGTCGCATGCCACCACACCAGCTAATTTTTTTATTTTTTGAGGGAAATGGGGTTTCACCATGTTGGCCAGCCTGGTCTCGAACTCTTAACCTCAGCTGATATGCCCGCCTTGGCCTCCCAAAGTGCTAGAATTACAGGCATGAGCCACCACGTCCGGCCTGAATACAGATTCTTTTCAAGAGCACAGAACTCGTTCACAGAAAAATTACCAAATGGCCGTTTGCTGAACATTATAGACATTTCAAAACAGGGTTGAAATTGTATAGAGCGTGATATCTGAACACAATGGAATTAAACTAGAAACCAATACCAAGAGATAATTAGAATATTCTGGAATTTAAGCAACACACTTCTTATTTACTTGTGGGTCAAAAAGAAGGTACAGTGGAAATAGAAAATATATTGATGAACGATGATAGATAAGAAAACAAAATATGTGGGTTGGATGTCAGCAGAAATAGCAAAGCACAGACCTTAAAAATCCTGTTTCTCCATGAAAACAATGAGAATACTGGCAAAAATGGTCACAAGTGACTTTTTCTTACCTGTGGAAATTAACCAAAGGCATGCAGCAATGTAAGGAGCATATATTCACAAAAAAATGGCTGCATCTCAGTAAGGAAAATGAGCTTTGTGATGTTAACTTGTTCTATTCCATTCTCACTTTCCCTAGCCTTGAAAACCAGTAGCTTGGCCAGGTGCAGTGGCTCAGGCCTGTAATCCCAGCACTTTGGAAGGCTGAGGCAGATGGATTATTTGAGGTCAAGAGTTCAAGACTAGCTTGACCTACATAGTGAAACCCTGTCTCAACTGAAATACAAAAATTTAGCCGGGTGTGGTGGCGGGCACCTGTAAACCCAGTTACTCAGGAGGCTGAGGCAGGAGAATCGCTTGAACTCAGGAGGCAGAAGTTGCAGTGAGCCGAGATCGCACCTTTGCACTGCAGCCTAGGGGATAGAGCAAGACTCCGTTTCAAAAGAAAACAAAAAAGAAAACCAGTAGCTCACAACCACAGTAAAAACCAGCAGCCCGGCAGCTGTGGGAGGGGGCAAAACAGAATGGGGACTCCTTCAAAGTGTCATTCCTAGGAAATTGTCATTATATATGACTTGTTTGGCAAACTTGGAAACTTTCTCTCACAGGGGTTGTCTTTATTTGAAGTGACTCAAGTTTGTCTGGTGCAAAAAGCCTTTGTCTGGATGTTTCTCCTAAACCATTACGGACGATGGTTTAGCTTCACAAAGCTGCCTCAAGTGGCATTAACAGCTAGGGCAAACAAGAAGCTCACCAATAAATGTAAAAGGAAAAGCTGGGCATCTCATAGATGTCATAGGGGACTTTGAAAAGCTCCATCGTATTCCTGGGAGTCTCCAACACCACTCACATGATCAGGGCTGTGGGAATGCCGGAGAAGAATTGAGAAGGCCCTGTGCCCTTGGTTCTTCCTGAGTAAGCAGGCAGCGAAAACCAAGGCAGAGTTGCAAACTGCCTGCCTGGGTGATGAAGGCAAAATCACAGAGCCCCTTGACAAAGGCTAGGAGGCTTACCAGTTGGAAGCATTTAAGGATATTTCTGTCCATTCATAAGCTGACCACTAAGCTAACCAAACAGAGACTTCAGTGGCCAAACACAACAATGAATATTGAATTTGCCAAATTATTTCAGCAACAACAAACAGCAAAAGAGAAAACCAAGAAACAAACAAAACAATATGCCCAAAACCAGGGTAACCAACCAAACCAAACAAACCTGGGTTGAGACGTATCTGATTTCCAGAGTTGCCACTAATGTTATTTAAAATAATGGCCAGGCGCGGTGGCTCATGTCTGTCATCCCAGCACTTCGAGAGGCTGGGACGGGAGGATTGTTTGAAGCCAGGAGTTTGAGACTGGCCTGGGCAACATAGTGAGACCCTGTCTCTACCAAAAATTAAAACATTAGCCAAATGTTTTGGTGCATGCCTGTAGTCCCAGCTACTGAGGATGCTGAGTCAGGAGGGTTGCTTGAGCTCAGGAGTTCAAGATTACAGTGAGCCATGATCGTGCCACTGCACTCCAGCCTGGGGGACAGAGTGAGACCTTGTCTCAAAAAATAAACAAATAAAAAGAAAATGTCTAGTGTTTACTTTAAAGAAACCCACAAGATATACAAAGAAACAGAATGTGGCCTATACTCATGAAAGAAAACAGAGAATAGAATCCATCTACAAGGAAGCCTAGATATTGGACTTAGTAGACAAAGATTTGACATTGGCTATTTTAAATGTGTTCAAAGAACTACAGGAAAGCATTTTCTTTTTCTTTTTCTTTTTCTTTTCGAGGTGGAGTCTTACTCTGTCACCCAGGCTAGAGAGCAATGGTGCAATCTTGGCTCACTGCAACCTCCGCCTCCTGGGTTCAAGCAATTCTCCTGTCTCAGCCTCCTGAGTAGCTGGGATTACAGGCATGGGGCACCATGCCTGGCTAATTTTTGTATTTTTAGAAGAGATGGAGTTTCACCATGTTGGCCAGGATGGTCTTGAATTCCTGACCTCAAGTGATCCGCCCCCCTTGGCCTCCCAAAGTGGTGGGATTACAGGTGTGACCCACCACGCCTGGCCAGAAAAGCATTTTCAAAGAAACAAAAGTATGAAAATGATGACTCATCAGATAGACTATCACTAAAGTCTCTCAGAGACCCATGGGGCGCTTTCAGGCATGCCAACATATTTATAAAGGGAATTCCAGAAGGACAGGAGAGAGAGAAGTGAGAAGAAAGAATATTTGGACAAATAATGACCAAGGACTTCACAAACTAGAATTTGGGAAATTCGCAAATATGTGGAAATTAAACAACACACTGTTAAATAACCAGAATATTAAAGAGAAATCACAAAGTGCATTCTTTATCTGTAGTTGTTAGAAAATCAAAGAAAAGTCTGGGCACGGTGGCTCATGCCTGTAATCCCAGCACTTTGGGAGGCCAAGGCAGGCAGATAACCTGAAGTCAGTTCAAGACCAGCCTGGCTAACATGGCGAAATGCTGTCTCTGCTAAAAATACAAAAAATTAGCTGGGCGTGGTGGTGGGTGCCTATATATTCCCAGCTACTCTGGAGGCTAAGGCAGGAGAATCACTTGAACCTGAGAGGCAGAGGTTGCAGTGGGCTGAGATTGTGCCATTGCACTCCAGCCTGGGTGACAGAGTGAGACTCTGTCTCAAAAAAAAAAAAAAGATGCAAAAACTATGTATTGATATAGAATGATTTCTACAAGTTCACAGTCTTTTATCTCTTGTGCCCAAAAGTGTTTCAGAATTTTAGAAAGACAATACAGTATATCCACTGTATTTTATGGAACATCTCCAGCACCCTAGCGCCACACACATGTAATTAGTTCTATAATAAAGTATGCTTAGTCACAGAAATGGAAAAATTAGGCCAGGCACCATGGCTCATGGCTGTAATCCCAGCACTTTGGGAGGCCGACGCAGGCAGATCACCTGAGGCCAGGAGTTTAAGACCAGCCTGGCCAACATGGCGCAACCCCGTCTCCACTAAAAATACAAAAAATAGGCAGGTGTGGTGGTCTGTGCCTGTAAAACCAGCTACTGGGGAGGCTGAGGTAGGAGAATCGCTTGAACCCAGGAGGTAGAGATTGTGGTGAGCCGAGATCGTGCCTCTGCACTCCAGCCTGGGTGACAGAGCAAGACTGTCTTTAAAAAAAAGAAAAGAAAAGAAAAGAAAAATGAAGAATACAAACAGCCTTGTAAGTCAGATTTTACTTCCAACTAAGTTTGTCTTTTGGTTATTAGAGCTTTTTGGAGTTTTAAATTGTGGTTAAGAAGTTGTTGGATTGGTGATAAGTGGGAGGCACAGGGAAGCCAGATGCAGAACGGTGCGCTGTGCTGGCTTTTTAATCCATTCATCACACTGGAGCCACGTGACTTTCATCAGCACTGATCTGATTGTGTCACTGGCTACCTAAAACTTCAGTAAACCAAACCTAACCCTGGCAGGACATGAAACGTGGCTGCAGGCATCCCCCAATTCCATTTACCATGTTAGAGCCACGGGGGATAGTTTGTGATTCCTTTATCCTGCGGCAACTCACAGCTGCAGGCCTTTGCATTTCTTCTTTGGACGTTCCTTGAAATGATTTCATTCTCTTCCTGATGAACTCTGTGTCCTTCAGAGATAGCTTTGACTTTGACCTTGTTACATCTTCTGTATGATTTTGCCAAGCAAAATCAACTCACTCCTCCATTTATTCCCACTGCATTTTCCCCACCTTAGTCATGGCGCTGCGTGATGGGACTCGCATCCATCTTCTGTTCCCTCCAGAATGTAAATATTGAGGGCTGAGCCTCTTGGCCTCAGTGTCCAGTTCATAGACAAATGTTGAGTGAAGTGCATAGGCCCCTGAAAGGAATTAAGTTCAGAATTTCTTCCCGAGGACTTGTTGTTTTGGCTTCTCTTAGGACTTTGCAGTCAGAATCTGCGTTTCACAGATCATCCGTATTCTCTTGGATTTTTCATTTACGGAATACTGCTTGTTACATGTAACCGCTGTGACTTGAACACTGAGCCACACTGTGGATTTTGCCATAATGGGCAGGGTTAGGAGAAAGGCTCTGGAGTCATCTCTGAACTTGAATCTCCTTAATGCTTACTGTTTTTCTTTTCTTTCTTTCTTTTTTTTTTTTTTTTGAGATGGAGTCTTGCTCTGTTGCCCAGGCTGGAGTATAGTGGCGTGATCTCGGCTCACTGCAACCTCTGCCTCCTAGGTTTAAGTGATTCTTGTGCCTCAGCCTCCTGAGTAGCTTGGATTACAGGCGCCCGCCACCATGCCCGGCTAATTTTTGTATTTTTTAGTAGAGATGGGGTTTCACCATGTTGGCCCGGCTGGTCTCAAACTCCTGACCTCAGGTGATCCTCCTGCCTCAGCCTCCCAAAGTGTTGGGATTACAGGCATGAGCCACCGTGCCTGGCTTGATGCTTATTCTTTATAGATTGTTGCACATGTTACTTAACATCTTGAACCTCAGCTTCATCGTCTCTAAAATGGGCATAAGTAGCGACTGTGTGGTCACTTTATTGTGAGGATTCAGTGAACTGATCAATAAGGATAAAGCACATGGCAGAGTGTGCCAGCTTGGTGAGTGCTTAATCATTCTCTCCTTCTCCTTCATCCTCCTCCTCTCTTCCTCCTGAGCTCTTTGGCTTGATCTGACAGCCCCAGATTGTCTTAGAGATTTAGGTTTTAATATCATTGCATGTTTGGGTCACTCGGGTTGTTTTTTTATCCCAAGGAGGAGCTTCAGAGTCACTGTTTACTTGGATTTCTTACAAACATAATCTCTCTCCTTTTTTTTTTTTTCCTGCAGATATTGTCAGGCCTCATTCTACCTTCTGAGCCTTGGAAGGTAGAATGAGGCCTGATAATCTCTACAGAAAGGCAACATGGGAGGGAGATTTTTATGTTCGTCAACACAGTTTTATATGTGATAATTCTTCACTCAGAGATTTGATATTAAGATAAAGGTTCCTTAAAATACTCACATCTCGAATCCTTGAGCATTTTTACAGAGGACTGGGCTTAAGGTTGTCTATCTTCGATATTGTCTCTTTTTGGGAGAGCAGAGGATATCCTTTTTAATTACTCCCAGCAGTGCCGTGAGATTCTCAGATGCAGGAATTATTATTATGATGATTTTGATGATGTAAGACTCTTTTGCTTTTTGGGAACATTTGTTATCTCTGTATAGAATGGAGACAGATAAGTGACCCTACTGGGAGCCTCATTATCTCTTCTAGGTGAATAGAGACCAGTACTAGGCAGAAACAAGATCCCTAAAGCTCAGAAAATATGTATCTCCAAAGGCCTCTTTGCTAATTTTGAGCCCCTTAGAAATGAGCTCTATAATTCCTGGGGACCTTTTCCCCTTCTCCATTCTTGCTCTGCTCCTTGACAAGAGATCTGGAGACTTCCCTGAGTGTAGCATCTCAGACATCTAGTACTGACTAGAATTCCTTGTTGGTAGTGTCAGTGTCCAGGGCTTCCTATTTTGTAAATGATAGAGGTTTGTAAAAGGAGTATGGCCTTTGGAATGTACTGTTCATAAGCTTAAGTAGTTATGGAAGCATAGTGAAAAGGTCAGGGCAATTCTCATTTTGCATCAGGAAGCTTTTGACAAAATCCTGTTAGTATCAGATGATGATAGCCAGCAGTAGCCATTAAGACAGTCTTTTTTTTTTTTTTTTTTTAAATAAAAGTCCAGTTAAGGAAGCATAGCTTGTCTTTTATTAAAGAGGCACTCAGCAAAGGGGTGATGAGACAGAATGCTGTTATTACTGATGCTTTTGTTTTACATTTTCAGTAATTAATATGCTTTGCTCAGTAGTGACACATTACCTGAACTTTGAAGGATTCCCTTAGTATGTCGGTATTGCAGAGGCATTAAAGCAGTGAGAGCCTGCCAGGATCTTAATCACCTCTGTCCTACATTTGGTCAGAGCCTCTCCACTTTTAACAGAAGTGAATAGAAGTCTAGACACTTGTGATTTTTCTATGTGTCACTAAGCCACATCATTGTAAGCATCTGTTTGGCCTATATTCCCTTAAAAATTCTGTCTGCTGAAATCAACAATATCTCCTAAGAAGTAGCTTTAATGTCTGCCTGTGTGGCTGGATAAAAAGAAAAATAGGATTCTTGCTCTTCAAGGTCTTACACTCAAAGATTGATAAGGCTGCTACTGATACGTATATAAAGCACATAAACCATTTTAAAGTGGTGAATTGTATGGCGTGTGAATGATATTTTCATTTTTTAAAAATGCATGGACTTTGAAACAAAAAATGCATAAAACTTCTAGGTAAAAATGTGGAATAAATTGTGGAACCCTTATAGAAAAAGAATATTGGGAGAATTTGATCGGAAGATTATTATTTTTTTTTTTTTTTGGTTCCCAAGTTTTATTCAAGAACTCATACAAAATATTCCGGATAAATGAAATTTAATCCTCATCTTCCTCCTCTTCTTCGTCCTGGTTAATCTGGAAGTAACGTAATTCGTAACTCTCTTTGCTGTTAGCAACTACGCGCAACCAGTCACGTAGATTATTCTTCTTCAAATATTTTTTGGTGAGATATTTCAAATACCTTTTGGAGAAAGGCACCTCAGATGTCACGGTGATCTTGCTCTTGCTCCTTTCGATGGTCACCACCCCTCCACCAAGGTTCCCAGCTTTTCCGTTCACTTTGATCCTTTCTTGCAAAAACTGCTCAAAATTGGCAGCATCCATGATTCCATCTTCTACAGGGTGGGTGCAATCAAGAGTGAACTTCAGAACCTGCTTCTTTTTTTTGCCCCCCTTCGCCACAAGTTTTTTCACTGGAGGCATGGCCGCAGCGGAGTTAGAAAGGGCGATCAGAAGATTATTAAGGGGGAATTTCTTTCTTCTATTTCTAAATTTACTGAAGAGAATGAATTATGAGACCCATTTGAAGAGAGAAGGGGAGAGGCTTTAGAAAAAGTACAGTCTAGGCCGGGCACAGTAGCTCACGCCTGTAATCCCAGCACTTTGGGAGGCCAAGGTGGGTGGATCACCTGAGGTCAAGAGTTCAAGACCAGCCTAGCCAAC
>NW_012113364.1:5893789-5900924 GCF_000951035.1 Colobus angolensis palliatus | reverse complement strand
AAAAAAAAAAAAAAAAAAAAGGAAAAGAAAAAGAAAACGTATAGTCTAGGTTTAATGTATAACTTGAGAGAAATCTAGTAGGGTCGGGTGCAGTGGCTCACACCTCTAATTCTGACACTTTGGGAGGCTGAGGTGCGTGCATCGCTAGAGCCCAGGAGTTCCAGACTACCCTGGGTAACCTAGTGGGACCCCTGTCTCTACAAAAAAAATTTTAAAAATTAGCCGGGTGTGGTGGCGCATGCATGTGGTCCCAGCTACTCGAGACACTGAGATAAGAGTGTCACCTGAGCCTGGGAGGTTGAGACTGCGGTGAGCTGTGATTGTGCCACTGTGCTCCAGCCTGGATGAGAATGAGACCCTGTCTGGGGATTGGGCCAGGGGAAAAAGACCTACTAGAAGAAGGACCTACTAGAAATCTAGTAGGTAGGAAAGAAATTATGAAATGAGGCAGTGAATTTGAGAGAAGTGGAGAATGAGTGGTATTCATGGAAACTGATTGTAAAGGCAAGGAAAATAATGCATTTTTTTCTTCTCTTCTTCTGGGCTGTGCTCCTGTGTAAGTATGAGGTTGCTACTGTCCTAGGTCTGCACTACTTAAAGTTCCCCAAATAGGTCACTGTTTGCCCACCCAAGGCTTGACATGAAACCCATTCCCACTTACGGAAGCATAGGTGTGACTCTGTGTCCTTCAAATAAGGCCTGAGCTTTTGGGATTGTTTCTTGTTCCTCAGAAGACTTCCATCAGTGAATTGACGGAGGGAGGTGGCCCAGCAGCACAAACCCTATGTGGCTGGCAGAGTGTGTGGGTGGGGAAGTTAGATCAGAGAGCCCCTCTAATTGTGCTGGGCTGATGCTGTCAGACCTGAAGTTAGATCACATTTTGTTTATTTTCCATTCAAACTTAGTATTTGAAGAAGGACCAATTGTAAGTAATTCAATATTTTCAATGTATTCGGGATGGTTTCCAGTCATTTAAAAAATAACCAGAGGCCATCCGATTTTGTCACCTGATTAAAATGATTAGTTCAGTCTTTTGGGGGAAGTAGAAGTCTCTAGACCCAGTGACGTGTTTAATCCCCACGTCTATTACAGATTGCAAGTTTTATATCATAGAAAGCCTGATAGAGGAATAATTTTTCTTTCTTTCTTTTTTTTTTAATTACTAAGGAACCTCAAGCCAGTTACTCAGCTGTATGTCAGTGTGGATGCCAGTACCAAAGAGAGCCTGAAGAAAATCGACCGCCCACTCTTCAAGGATTTCTGGCAGAGATTCCTTGACAGTTTAAAAGCCTTGGCAGCCAAGGTAAGAATTATGACATCTTAAAAACAAATAAACAACCCTCAGGTGTGTACTGAAGTTGACAGAAAGAAAGAAGGAAAGATGGAAGAAAAGAACAGAGGTACTTTTTCCTCTTTTCTCTTTAAAATAAAAAAATGATGAAATATAACTTTCAACTTTTTTTTTTTTTTTTTTTTTTTTTGTTGAGACGGAGTCTCGTTCTATCGCCGGGGCTGGAGTGCAGTGGCCCAATCTCAGCTCACTGCAAGCTCCACCTTCTGGGTTCCCGCCATTCTCCTGCCTCAGCCTCCCGAGTAGCTGGGACTACAGGCGCCGCCACCTCGCCCGGCTAGTTTTTTTTGTATTTTTTTAGTAGAGACGGGGTTTCACCGTGTTAGCCAGGATGGTCTCGATCTCCTGACCTTGTGATCCGCCCGTCTCGGCCTCCCAAAGTGCTGGGATTACAGGCTTGAGCCACCGCGCCCGGCCTCAACTTTTTAAAGACTTCCTTCTTCAAGGAATTTTGAACATTTACTATTTGATAAATAATTATTGAGTTCCTCTTAAGTTTGTAGCACTATTGCTTTGTATGTATCATTTGTTTTTCATTCATTTAAGGAGAGAGGTATATTTACTCCCAAAGTTAATTAATAACAATTGGTCTTGGAACCAATTCCCCATAGAAACCCAACCCAGAGTCTATGGAAGATTGGTTGTAGGACTCCCCATGGGTACCAAAATCCACAGATGCTCAAGTTTATATAAAATGGCATAGGCCGAGCGTGGTGGTTCACGCCTGCAAATCTAGGACTTTGGGAGGGCGAGGCAGGCAGATCGCTTGAGGTCAGGAGTTCAAGACCAGCCTGGCCAACATGGTCAGGCCCTGTCTCTACTAGAAATACCCCAAAATTAGCCAGTTGTGATGGCATGCACCTGTTATCCCAGCTATTTGGGAGGCTGAGGCAGGAGAATTGCCTGAACCTGGGAGGTGGAGGCTACAGTAAGCCAAGATCATGTCATGGCACTGCAGCCTGGGTGACAGAGTGAGACTGTGTCTTAAAAAAAAAAAAAAAAAAAAAAATTAAATAAATAATAAAAATAAAATGGCATAGTATTTGCACATAATCTACACTCATCCTATATACTTTAAATCATCTCTAGATTACTTATAATATGTAGTACAATGTAAACGCCATGTAAGTAGTTGTTGTACTGCATTTTAAATATTTGTGTGATTTTTAATTGTTTTACTTTTCCCAAATATTTTTCATCCATGGTTTGGTTGAATGTGTGAAAATGGAACCCAGATACGGAGGGTCGACGGTACATAGCCACCCTAAAAGAGGCGTCTGCAGGCCGGGTGTGGTAGCTCACACCTGTAATCCTAGCACTTTGGAAGGCCAAGGTGCGCAGATCGCTTGAGGTCAGGAGTTCAAGACCAGCCTGGGCAACATGGCAAAACTCCGTCTCTACCAAAAAACAAAATACAAAAATTACCTGTGGTCCCAGCTACTCAGGAGACTAAGGTGGGAGAATCGCTTGAGCCTGGGAGGCAGAGGTTGTAGTGAGCCAAGATTGTGCCACTGCACTCCAGCGTGGGCGACAGTGAGACCCCCATCTAAAAAAAAAAAAAAAAAAGGTTTCTGCAAATAGTATATGTTTAAATGTGAAGTTAATTTTTCTGAATTTCTAGGACCAAATTTCCTAAGCCATCAATAGCCTCAGAATGTTCACATTGAATGTCATTTTCTGCAAACATTTGGCCTTTCTTATGCGTTTTCATATGGCATACTTACCTTCCTTTTCTTTTTCACCTAAAGTAACCTTCCGGTTCTGCTTTTCCATTAATCCTCCTTCCTTCCTTCCTTCCTCCCTCGCTTTCTTTCTGTTACTTTTCTAAGCATTCTTTGTGCACTCTTGACATCTGACTGATAATGATAATCACCCCAGGAGCTTAAAAAAAATGACAATTTCCTGGTCCTCATGGCATCTGAGAATCTGCTTGTTAGACATCCCAGGTGTCATTTGGTATACAGCCAGATATGGGAGTCACTGTCCCAGAAAACTTGCTTTTCTCTCCTGTACCCAGCGCTTACTTCGACATTCCTAACCCATCACTGTCTGGCCTTGATGTACGTTTCCTGACTCATTTTTCACTGTATTCCCCAGGAGGGCCATGCTTCCTTGCTTACCTTGCCATTTCTGCACATGTGCCCACCACCTTCTCCGTTCTGAGTCTTCGATCACTGTCTCCCCAGATTTTGGAAGGAATGTTCTTTCTTTCCCTTCTTTGACTTGTAGAAATTCTGTGCACCTCCTAGACCCGGTTTTGTTATTACCTCTAATGCAAAGTCTTTTCTGATTATAATTAGCTGCCCCCTTTTCCCTTCCTAAGTTTTATATCTATTAAAAAACACTGTTTTTCTTCTGTTTTGTCTTAGCTGCTCTCTCCTGAGCTGGATCCCTTACTTACGTCTGAATTCTGCACAATGTCTAGCATAGTACACTTTAAGGTATTTGATAAATGCTTCCATTTTTTTTTCTTGGAGACTGGGTCACCAAAGCTGGAACACAGTGGCACCATCATAGCTCACTGCAGCCTCCAACTTCTGGGCCCAAATGATCCTTCTGCCTCAGCCTCCCACCTATCTGGGACCACAGGCACATACTGCCATGCCTAGTTAATTTTTTGATTTTTTTTTTTTTTTTGTAGAGGCTCTCAAACTCCTGGCATCAGGCAGTTTTCCTGCCTTGGAAGTGTCGGGATTATAGGCATGAGCCACTGCTCCAGGCCTGATAAATGTTTCTTTTTTTCTTTCTTCTTTTTTTTTTTTTTGAGACAGAGTCTCATTCTGTTGCCCAGCCTGGAGTGCAGTGGCACGATCTCGGTTCACTGCAACCTCTGCCTCCCAGGTTCAAGCAGTTCTTGTGCCTCAGCCTCCCCAGTAGCTAGGATTACACCTGCGTACCACCATGCCCGGCTAATTTTTGTATTTTTAGCAGAGATGGGGTTTCACCATGCTGGCCAGGCTGGTCTCAAACTCCCGACCTCAAGTGATCCGCCTGCCTCAGCCTCCCAAAGTGCAGGGATTACAGGTGTGGGCCACTGTGCCCAGCTTGTTTCTTAAAAGAATGAATGGGTGGAAACCCAACAGAGATTTGTAAAGTACCATATGTATTTTACCAGTTGTCCAGCTGATTAAATCTTTGTGGGTTTCTTTTGCTGTTTTATGCTCGAGAAGTTAAATCCATGCCCTTTTTGGTTATTAATACTGATGTTATTTAAGAAATGCAAAAAGGCCTTACTTTGGTTTCTAAGCTGTCTTGGATTTACATAGCATAAAAATTAGAATGGATTTAAATGGGAGTAAACAGCAGGAGCTGGCTAAGTCAGGCCCATCTGAGATTGTTATCTAGGCTGTGTTCTTAGAGTGTGGAAGATGACAAGGAAACATTGATACAATAGCTGAATAGTTTACTTCCTTTCTTTGGTCAAAATGTTCCACAAATTGAATTCTTACCTTGAAGTTACTAGCCTTTGGGTGGCGAATTCACTTGTAATTACTCTGGGTCTGCTCATGATAGTAATGCAATAATTTAAAGTTAGAAAATAATTTCAACCCAGGAGCATCTTAAATAGAAGTCATTATTGTCTCTATGTAATTCTTGTTGGAATGTTTCCTTGGGCAATTTAAACTGCCCACACATTAGGGCAATTGCTTTCTGAGCATTTTGTAGCAATTAGAGTTGTTGTTTCTTGTTCTTGCATTGTTTTTGTTGCCTTGTAAAAGAAGATCTGTGGCAGGATGCTGCTCTTAAAAATTTTCCTTTTAATTGACTCAAGCTGTTATTCCCTTCTGAATGGCTGATCTTATAAGACATAGTAGATGCTATTAAGAAAGATTTTGGCACTTAAAACATTTATTTTGTAGTTATATGTATCAGCTAGGGTCAAACATATAAAAACTCAAATGCTGGCTGAGCGCGGTGGCTCATGCCTGTAATCCCAGCACTTTGGGAGGCTCAGGTGGGCAGATCACTTGAGGTCAGGAGTTCAAGACCAGCCCGGCCAACATGGTGAAACCCCATCTCTACTAAAAATACAAAAAACAATTAGCCAGGCATGGTGGCAGGTACCTGTAATCCCAGCTACTCGGGAGGCTGAGGCAGGAGAATTGCTTCAACCCAGGAGGTGGAGGTTGTAGTGAGCCAAGATCGCACCACTGTACTCCAGCCTGGGCAACAAGAGCGAGACTCTGTCTCAAAATAAATATATTACAATGAAAAATAAAAACTCAAATGATATCAGATTACTATAAATAAAAGTGTTATATCAGATATTTTAATTAGAACATCCATACTGTTGTCTTCTGTTATTTGATTAGGCTTTTACTATGCCTGAGCAAGGAAAGTCATTTGAAAAGAATTTCTTAAACTTTATAAACAAAAAATTTTGATTTGTCCCAAGATTTTCAGCCCATTTCTGATCTAGTACTACTCAAAAGTAGAAGGTAGCATATTTTGTTTTTAACTCTTGGCAAGTATAATGTTTACATTTCTAGATCTTTATCCTTTGTCAAAATGTTCCTTTTCAATATGAGGAGAGAAATATATTGGTACTTGAGTATGTGGGCAAGTGGGCTAAAAACCAATTCCATCAAGATACCAGAGTAAAAAATGTGTTAGCTTCAATTTCCATCCACGATAGCTACTTGTCAAACAGTCTTTTTTTTTTTTAAAAAAAGAGAAATATATCTTATACAAGAAAACACTGCCAGCTTTTGGCAGTAAACTTTTATCAGCAGTGTGACCAGGTGTGTCTCTGCTGGACTATGATTATGTCAGGGTCAAGATCCAGTAGTAAGTTGAACTGTTTAATTCTTTTCTCTGTTTAAGTAATAGCATTGACATTCTTGAAACCTCATATTTAAAAAGAAAAATGACCAACATAATTTCTTGTGTTACAGTGACCATTGGCTCTCTCTCTACAGATGATGTTAGGATACTCTGACCTGATACCATGATTTGAATAATGGTTGTTCCATTGGTATGAAGGGCTTATTGTACATTAATGAGATAGCCCTCTATCTAATATTTAAATAAACCAGTTTATGTATGTGGCCCACAATTTGCAAATTAAAAAACAAACATTTCACATTTGACCTTATATCAAGTTATAAAAATATTATATGCTGCTTGTGGAAATTTGGGGGAAGTAAAGAGAAATATAAAGAAGCAAGGAAAGAAATTACCTATAATTCCAGGACCTTAACACAGTAATTACCATTTGAAGTACTTCTACTTAATCCTCCGGGGGAGGGCATGCTTTTTTGCAAATAATTCCATCTTATATGTTACTTTTGTTTTTGTTTAACATCGTGTCATAAGTATTTTTCCTTGTCATTAACACTTCTCTGTGATTGTCATATTAAAGACAGTGTAGTCATTCATCCTGCTCAGTTTCCTGCTTCTTGGCCAGTAGTAGGGAGCAGCAGGAGTGTGTGATGTCCCGGCATCCTTCTTCCCATCCTAGAGGCCTGACAGTCAGATTTTCTGTCCTTAGCACACTGAGGACAAAGTCTCAGCTACTCCTGAGTTGCAGCATGCACATTTTGTCACTTTTGAACATTTTTAAAACTGAATGCTGCCAGAGATGACAAGTTATATTTAATTGGTGGCATTGAGACTTTCACAAAGGGGAAGCATAAGATAATGGTACATTAAATCATGGCATGGCCTTTATCCTAGAGTTTCTTGTAGTCAATGAAATACATCTTCTTCTTGGCCGGGCGTGGTGGCTCAAGCCTGTAATCCCAGCACTTTGGGAGGCCAAGACGGGCGGATCACAAGGTCAGG
>NW_012113364.1:5865194-5893644 GCF_000951035.1 Colobus angolensis palliatus | reverse complement strand
CTGAGGCAGGAGAATGGCATAAACCCGGGAGGCAGAGCTTGCAGTGAGCTGAGATCCGGCCACTGCACTCCAGTCTGGGTGACAGAGCGAGACTCCATCTCAAAAAAAAAAAAAAAATCTATCTATCTATCTATCTATTCTTCTTTCCTTACCTTTAGGATGAGCTTGTCTGCCTTCCATGGTTCTGACAAGTTTCCCTTCTTATTGACCTATTTTGTTTATTTCCACCTCTCATCATCGGTACCAAAGTCTATTCTTGAGCCTTAACCCATCTGGCTAATCTGGATATCTGTTTTGTTACCACTTTTTTGAAGGCTTTAACTTTCATGTAAACCATGGGACCCCTATCCACATGCATAGATCCCCCAGGGCTGATTCCATTCAACTTGGATTTAATGCCATTTTACCCTGCTCTGCTTAGCTAAAATGTTATTCTGCTTTCAGCCATTTCTGAAATCAGACAAGACTGCTGTGCTTGATTTGTGCAAACGTGTTGTCTAAAGCCAGTGTGTCTGCAAGCTGGGATAACTCCTTAATAAACTGGTTCCCCCCAGACCTGACTTTTACCTAATATTGTTTTAGGGAAATGTAAGTGTATTGCATCTTAGGTTCGTGTTGAGGCATCAGGTAACGTCTAGTGGATAATAGTTTCTATGGGTTTGGAGACTCAGGAGAACACTGGGGAAGGAATACCGGGTGTAGATCTGAAAGTCATCTCTTTAGCAACAGATTGTAGTTAAAGGCAAGGAAGCAGGTGGGATGACCCAGGAAGTGCCTAAAGAAGGCAAAGAGGGAGCCTGTGGGAACAAAAGTGTTGAAGCTTTCAACATGAAGAGCACATAGAGAGTGAGTCTGGGAAGAATTTGATAAAGATATTGGTTCAATTCCTTGCAACTCAAGGAAACAGTGAGTTTCCAGAAAGATTATGAAATAAAGGTACGACAAAAAGGAAAATAGCTTTACCAGTTGGTCTTTAATTACTGTGTCAAAAAGAAAGTATGGTGCAGTGTTTTGTGTCGAAGCCATTGTATAGAGGGATGAATGGGAAGGATGAAAATGGGGAGAGTGAATAATCGATCTGAATGTAGTGAATACTGACCTACTAATAATAAAGGAGTCAAAAGCATTTTCTTTCATCAGCTTAAAGAATTGCATAGCATATCTACTAAAAACTTTACATTTAGAAAAGAAATATTGAAGAAAATGACTCATACTTTACCAGAATTCAAAGGTAAACAGTTACTATATTGCATTACATCTTCTGTGGTTTCTATGCATGTTCATATATATGTGTCTATATTTCACTTATAAAATTGAAATCATGTTGTACATATTTTTGCAACTATATATATGTTACTAATTATTATTATTTTTATAGAGATGGTAGTCTCCTTTTGTTGTCCAGGCTGGTCTTGAACTCCTGGACTCAAGCAATCCTCCTGCCTCAGCCTCCCTAGTAATTGGGATACAGGTGTGCTCCAGCACACCTGGCTAAAATTTTTTTTTGAGAGATGGGGTCTTGTTTGTTGCCTATGCTGGTCTTGAATTCCTGGTTTCAAGTGATCCTCCTACCTTGGCCTCCCAAAATACTGGGATTACAGGCATGAGCCACTGTGCCTGGCCTTCAACTATATTTTCATATAGTTTATATATTATGAACAGCTATACCAACTTTTATCATCATAGATTAATTTTGCCTATTATTGAACTTTTAAATTTATTTTTGCTTTGCCTGTTTTTGAACTTTATATAAATGAAATGATTGTTTATGCCTTTGTGTCTGATTTTTCAACATTCTAATATTATAATAATTCAATTATAATAGTATAATAACACTCAACATTGTGTTCTGAGATTCCTCCATGATTTTGCAAGTAATAGTGGTTCTGAATACAAGTCCAGATACAGGTACTGCATATATCTTCTCCCAGTCTGTCTTTACCAGTTTATTTTATTTTATTTTATTTTATTTTATTATTTTATTTTATTTATTTATTTTATTTTATTTTATTTTATTTTATTTTTTATGTTATGCTATGTTATGTTATTTTTTTGAGGTGGAGTTTCGCTCTTGTTGCCCAGGCTGGAGTGCAATGGCGTGATCTTTGCTCACTGCACCCTCCGCCTTCTGGGTTCAAGTGATTCTCCTGCCTCAGCTCCCAAGTAACTGGGATTATAGGCATGCACCACCATGCCCAGCTAATTCTGTATTTTTAGTAGAGATGGGGTTTTACCAGTTTGGTCAGGCTGGTCTCGAACTCCTGACTTCAAGTGATCCACCCGCCTTAGCCTCCGAAAGTGCTGGGATTACAGGTGTGAGACACTGCGCCTGGCCTGTCTTTGCCAGTTTAAACTCTTAATATTGCTTACTAAACAGAGCTCTTCATTTTAACAAAGTCTAGTTTATCACTTTTAAAAAAGTGTATGTTTAGTGCTTTTCCTGTCCTATTTGTGAAATCTTTGCCCACCCCAAGGTCATGAAGATAGTTTCTTATGTTTTCCTCTTTCAGAAGTGTTATTATTATTATTTTTCAATTTGGTCTGTGAATCATCTGAGATTAATTTGAGGGTATTGCATAAGGTAGAGGATCTGGAGTTTTTTTTTTTAATGGACTTTATATTTTAGAGCAGTTTTAGACTCAAAACAAAATTGAGCAGAAGGTCCAGAGATTTTCCATATCCCCCCCTATTCCATGCATGCATACATACCTCCTTATCAATATCAACCACAAGAGTGGCACATTTATTATAACTGATGAACGTACACAGATCCATCATTATCAGCCATAGTCTGTATTTTACATTAGGGTTCGTTGTTGTGGTTGTACATTCTGTGGGTGTGGACAAATGTATAGTGACATGTATCCACCATTACAGTGTCATATGGGGTAATTTCACTGCCCTAAGAATCTCCTGTACTCTGTTTATCTCTCCCTCCCCCATCCCTGGCAACCACGGATCTTTTTACTGTCTGCGTAGTTTTGCCTTTTCCAGAATGTCATATAGTTGGAATCATACCATTTGTAGCCTTTTCAGGTTTGCTTCTTTCACTTAGCAATATGCATTTAAGGTTCCTTCCATGTGTTTTCACATGGATAGCTCATCTCTTTTTAGAGCTGAACAATATTCCATTGTCTGGCTGCACCACAGTTTATTCACCTACTGAAGGACATCTTGGGTGCTTGAAAGTTTTGGCAATTTTGAACATAGCTGCTATAAACATCTGTGTGCAAGTTTGTGTTTGGATGTAAATTTTCAACTCCTTGGAGTAAATACCAAAGAGTGTAGTTGCTGGGTAGTTTCATAAGAGTATTGCTTAGTTTTTTAAGAAACTGCCAAACTGTCTTCCAAAGTGGCTGTCCCATTTTGTATTCCCACCAGCAATGGATGAGAGTTTCTGTCATTGTTGTTTTGTTTTGCATTTCCCTGATGACAGGTGATGTGGAACATTTTTTCATACACTTATTTGCCATTCGTATTGTCTTTGATGAGATGTCTATTATGGTCTTTGGCCCGTGTTTAATTGGGTTGTTCATTTTCTTATTGTTGAGATTTAAGAGTTCTTTGTATATTTTGGAGTCCTTTATCAAATACGTCTTTTGCAAATATTTTCTGTCAGTCTGTAGCTTGTCTTTTCACGTCTTGGCAGTGTCTTTTGAAGAGCAGAAATGTTTAATACTTACCAATTTTTTCTCTCATGGGTCACGCCTTTAGTTTGCTATCTAAAAAGTTATTACCAAATCCAAGGTCATCTAGACTTTCTCCTGTGTTATCTTCTAGAACTCTTAAAGTTTTGTCTTTCACATTTAGTTTTGTAATACACTTAGAGTTAATTTTTGTGAGAGGTATAAGGTGTTTGTCTAGATTCTTTTTTTTTTGCATGTGAATTTCCAGTTTCAGCACTGTTTGCTGAAAAAAATTATCTTTTCCCCATTGTATTACTTTTTTCTCTTTTGCAAAAGATCAGTTGACTCTATTTGTGTGAGTCTTTTTCTGGGCTCTGTTCTGTTTCTTTGGTTTATTTGTCTGTTCTCGCAACAATATCACACACATTTCAGGGAATTTGATATCAACATCTACTATATTTGTTAATCTTTTCTATTTGTTGGTCTTGTTCTCTGTTTCTGTTTTTGTATTCCACACTTTTTCTTTCGTGGATTTGGGTATGTTAAATATGATTCCATTTTCTCTCCTTTCTTAGCATATTAATCATACTTCACTTGTTACTTTTTTAGTGTTTTCCCCAGCATTTGTAATATAGATCTACCAGTAATTGAAGTCCATTTTCTTTTTTTTTTTTTTTTGAGACGGAGTCTTGCTCTGTCCTTCCGGCTGGAGTGCAGTGGCAGGATCTCAGCTCACTGCAAGCTCCGCCTCCCGGGTTTACGCCATTCTCCTGCCTCAGCCTCCTGAGTAGCTGGGACTACAGGCGCCCGCCACCTCGCCTGGCTAGTTTTTTGTATTTTTTTTAGTAGAGACGGGGTTTCACCGCGTTAGCCAGGATGGTCTCGATCTCTTGACCTCGTGATCCGCTCGTCTCGGCCTCCCAAAGTGCTGGGATTACAGGCTTGAGCCACCACGCCCGGCCGAAGTCCATTTTCAAAGAACACTATGTTGCTTCCTGAGTAGGGCAAGTACCTTATAATAACAAAGTAATCTTTTTTTTTTCCTTCTTTGAGACCAAGTCTTACTCTGTCACCCAGGCTGGAGTTCAGTGGCCCGATCTCAGCTCACTGCAACCTCCGCCTCCCGGGTTCAAGCAATTCGCCTATGTCAGCCTCCCAAGTAGCAGGGATTACAGGCGCCCGCCATTACACTTGGCTAATTTTTTTTATTTTTAGTAGAGACGGAGTTTCACCATGTTGGCCAGGCTGGTTGAACTCGTGACCTCAAGTGATTCGCCCGCCTTGGCCTCCCAACGTGCTGGGATTATAGGCTTGACCCACCATACCCGGCCTCCTTATAATAACAAAATAATCCTGATTCTTCCCTCCTCTCCTTACATCATTGCCATCATTCATTTTACTTATACATAAGCATGCATAATCAATATATTGTTGCTATTTTATTATTTTGGCCAAATTGCTATCTGTTAGTTGAATTAAGAATAAGAAAAATAAACGTTTTTATTTTACTCCTTCTCTGATGTTCTTCCTTTCTCTTCTTAGATCTGAGTTTCTGACCTATATCATTTTCCTTTTCTCTGAAGAACTTTTTTCAACATTTCTTTCGGCTGGGCACGGTGGCTCATGCCTGTAATCCCAGCACTTTGGGAGGCCGAAGCATGCGGATCACGAGGTCAGGAGATCGAGACCATACCGGCTAACATGATGAAACCCTGTCTCTACTAAAAATACAAAAAGTTAGCCGGGCGTGGTGGCGGGCGCCTGTAGTCCCAGCTACTCGGGAGGCTGAGGCAGCAGAATGGCGTGAACCCGGGAGGGGACCTTGCAGTGAGCTGAGATTGCGCCACTGCACTCCAGCCTGGGAGACAGTGAGACTGCGTCTCAAAAAAAAACAAAAAAAACCATTTCTTTCAAGGAAGATCTACTGGCAACAAATTCCCCCAGTTTCTGGTTGTCTGAAAAAGTATTTCTCCTTCCGTTCTGAAGGACAGTTTCATAGTGTGCACATTCTAGGTGGTGATTTTTTCTTTCAGTACTTTAAGTATTTCACCCTGCCATCTCCTTGCTTGCATGGTTTCTGGGTAGAAGGTGAAATCATTCTTTCCTTTTCTATATGTAAGGCTTTTTTCCCTCTGTCTTCTTTCTGGAATTTGTTAAATATTTGATTTTCTATGGTTTGAAACTTACATGCTTATCTATAGTTTTTCTGGCATTTATCCTACTTCGTGTTCTGGGAGCCTCCTGACTGTGGTTTGGGGCCTGACATTAACATGGGGAAATCCTGAGTCATTATTCTTTTGAATATTACTTTTGTTCTTTTCTCTTTTTCTTTTCCTTCTGGTATTCCTGTTACACGTACATTACACCCTTTGTAGTTATCCCACAGCTCCTGGATATTCCATTCTGGTTTATTTCAGTCTTTTTTCATTTTGCTTTTTGGTTTTAGAGGTTTCTGTTGAGAATTCTTAAACTCAGAGATTCCTTCCTCAGCCATGTCCAGTCTCAAGGCCATTCTTCATTTCCAAAATCAGAGTGTTTTAGAGCTCCAGCATTTTGGTTTGGTTCTTTCTTAGGATTTCCATCTCTGTTTACATTGTCCATCTGTTCTTGTGTGCTGTGTACTTTATCCACTGGAGCTCTTTGCATCTGGTCTGGTTATCCTAGCATCCCTGCCGTGTCAGAGCCTGGTTTGGATGCTTATGCTGTCTCTTTAAGCTTTGCTTTTTGCCTTTTAGTATGCCTTGTAACTTTTTCTTGTTAGCTGAACATGATATCCTAGGTAAAAGGAACTGCTCTCACTAGACCTTTAATAATGTAATGGTATGGTATATGGGGAGGGGAAGCATTCTATAGTCTTATGATTAGGTCTCAGTGTTTTTTGTTTTGTTTTGGTTTGGTTTTTTTTGAGACGGAGTCTTGCTCTGTCATTCAGGCTGGAGTGCAGTGGCACGATCTCGGCTCACTGCAACTTCTGCCTCCCAGGTTCAAGCAATTCTCCTGCCTCAGCCTCCCAAGTAGCTGGCATTTCAAGCACCCGCCACCATGCTCCACTAATTTTTGTATTTTTAGTAGAGACGGGGTTTCACCATGTTGGCCAGGCTAGTCTTGAACTCCTAACCTCAAATGATCCACTGCCTCGGCCTCCCAAAGTGCTGGGATTACAGGTGTGAGCCACCATGCCCAGCCTAGGTCTCAGTCTTTTAGTGAGGCTGTACCCCTGGACTGTGAACTTCACAAATACTTCTCAGTCTTTTTTCCCCCCGAGGCAGGACAGGTTGGCTAGAGTGTACTGCAGTTGGCTATTTCCCTTTTCTTACATGGAAGGCCGTTGCTGGCTGGAGTTGGGTATTTCTCTTCCACTAGGTTAGTTAGACTCTGACAAAACCAAGCAAGTTAGGTTCTGGTTAAATCGTTTCTCCTGAGAGCCGACTTTGTTATCAACAGAATGCTCTGGCACATGTCAAATGGTTCCTGTTTCCCTCCCCTTATTGGAAGCACAAGGGATTTCCCCGCCCTCCCCCCCCCCCCCATATTCACTGTGAGAATCTGGCAGAGCTCCAGTAGGTAAAACTCACAAAAGCATAGGGCCCCTAATGACTGGGTCTGTCTGGGACTTTTGTGTCAGGCTTGTCCACACTGAGCCTCCAGCACTTTGTCAGTTACAGTTCAGTTTCCCTGTTGGTGCTGGTCTCTGTGGAGGTTTCTGCTCCTGTAAGTTGTGATTCTCTGTGCCTGCCTGTTTTTCCCTCCAATTATGGGGACAGCAGGTTTGCCATGTGACCTCACTTCTCTGACGGATCTAAGAACAGTTGTTGATTTTTCAATTTGTTCAGCTTTTTAGTTGTTAAGACACAGTGATGACTTCCAAGCAACTTTCTTGCTGCATTGGGAACTGGAAGGCTCGTGGGGGTTAATTTTAAGTTTTAACATCTGATAGTATAAGTCTCACAGCTTTTTTCTTTAAGACCTAGTAATTTTTGTCTTTGTGAATTCTGCTTTTAGTGTCATGCTTAGACCCTTAGGATGTAAAAATATTTATGTATATTTTCTGGTTCTGTCCTAGCCCAGTTGTTTAAATCTCAACTCTTTAATCCAGTTGGGATATAACTTAGCATTCATTTTTATGTAGTTCCCAAGTAGCATTTATTGAATGAACCATCTTTAAAGTACAGATTTGATAAGCTATCATTACTATGTATTGAAACTTGATATATGTGCTGTTCCATTCCCAGAAGATGCTCTGTGTGTTGATTTCTACTTTATTTTTTTCTTAACAGAGTGTCATATTTCTCTATAGAAGTAATTATAGGCTGTGCATGGTGACTCATGCCTCTAATCCCAGCACTTTGGGAGGCTGAGGCAGGTGGATCACCTGAGGTCAGGGGTTCGAGACCAGCCTGGCCAACACAGTGAACCCCCATCTCTACTACAAATACAAAAATCAGCCGGGTGTGGTGGCAGGTGCCTGTAATCCTAGCTACTCAGGAGGCTGAGGCAGGAGAATCACCTGAACCCGGGAGGTATAGGTTGCAGTGAGCCGAGATTGCGTCACTGCACTTCAGCTTAGGAAACAGAGAGAGACTCCATCTCCAAAAATAAACGGCCGGGCGCGGTGGCTTACATCTGTAATCCCAGCACTTTGGGAGACCAAGGCGGGTGGATCACGAGGTCAGGAGATTGAGACCATCCTGGCTAACACAGTGAAACCCCGTTTCTACTAAAAATACAAAAAATTAGCTGGGCTTGGTGGGGTACACCTGTAGGCCCAGCTACTCGGGAGGCTGAGGCAGGAGAATGGCGTGCACCCGGGAGGCGGAGCTTGCAGTGAGCAGAGATCATGCCACTGCACTCCAGCCTGGGTGACAGAGTAAGACTCTGTCTCAAAAAAAAAAAAAAAAAAAAAAGAAGTAAATATAACTCTCCAACACTGTTCTTACTGTCTGGATAATATATTTTTTTTTTGTATAGATTTGTAACAAATAGCCTCACAAGTCTTATCTTTGGTAGCCTTTCCTAACTCCTTCCCTCCCCTCCTACAGTCAGCATTTGGCACTTCTGGGTGAAGGGTACTTGTGCTTTCTTTTACCACCCAGGACAGCAGGGGTTGGTGTGACTGCTTATGTAATTGTCCTTCCTGTGAATCGAAAGGTCTTCTAGGGAAGACACAATGTGTGTTACGCCTTTTTGTTCACTGTAGTATTCAAAGCCCTTAACACGGTGACTGACACGTGATTGCCACATTAGTATTTGGTCAATGAGCAAATTGCATTTATTCGCTCTCCTCTTGGTGTATATTCTGTTATTTCCCAACAACCTGCTTGGTTTGGTAATTGAAAGCTTGGGTCTCTGAAAAAAGGCTACCAAGGTTTGTATACTGGCTCTGCCACCTATTGTGTGTGTCATTTTGGGCAAGAGACTCACTTTTCTCACCTGTGAAGTGGGGTAAATAACAGTGCCTACCTTATGGGGTCTAGACAAAAACACCTAGAAACATTATAGGAAGTAATTTTGTTTGAATTTTACAAAATGATGCCCTCTATTATCATTTTTGTATATATGATTAAATATTTTATACATATGAAAAGATACAGTGAATAAGATAGTAAGTACCGCTATAGCTGTAGTCTAGCTTAAGAAATAAATATTACAAATTCATTTGCGGGCTTTGTGGACCTCATTTCTATCATACTTCTTTTCCTTCCTTTTCTTCCAGAGGGAATCAGTATCCTATAATTGGTGTTTATCATTCCATATTGTCTTCAGTATTTCATATTTGGTATTTATCATTCCATATTGTATTAACGAGGGTTCTCTAGAGGGACAGAACGAATAGGATAGATGTATATATGAAGGGGAGTTTATCAGGAGAATTGACTTGCACTGTCACAAGGTGAAGTCCCACAATAGGCCGTCTGCAAGCTGAGGTGCCAGGAAGCCAGTCCAAGTCCCAAAACCTCAGAAGCAGGGAAGCTGACAATGCAGCCTTCAGTCTGTGGCCAAAAGGCCTGAGAACCCCTGGCAAACCACTGGTATAAGTCCAAGAGTCCAAAAGCTGAAGAACTTGGAATTTGAGGGCAAGAAGCATCCAGCACGGGAGAAAGATGAAGGCAAGAAGGCTCAGCCAGTCTAGTTTTTCCACGTTCTTCTGCTTGCTTTTATTCTGGCTGCGCTGGCAGCTAATTAGAGGGTGCCCACTCAGATTGATGGTAGGTCTGCCTTTCCCAGTCCACTGACTCAAATGTTAATCTCCTTTGGCAACACCCTCACAGACACACCCAGGAACAATACTTTGCATCCTTTATTACAATCAAGTTGACACTCAATGTTAACTATCACATAGGGTCTTGCTCTGTTGCCCAGGCTGGAGTGCCGTGGTATGATCGTGGCTCACTGGAGCCTTGAACTCCTGGACTCGAGCAGTCCTCCCACCTCAGCCTCCCAAGTAGCTAGAGATAGTAGATGTGCATCATTGCGCCTGGCTAATTTTTGCATTTTGTGAAGATGTGGTCTCACTGTGTTGCTCAGGTTGGTCTGGAACTCCTGGCGTCAAGTGATCCTCCTGCTTTGACCTCCCAAAGTGCTGGGATTACAGATGTGAGCCACTGCTCCTGGCCTGTCATCCTATATTTATACCTCACTCTTATGTATAACTCCATAAGTAATAGAGCATAGTGTTTTCCGTATTTTTAAACTGTATATGATAATATAACCCTGTATGTGTCCTTATGCAACTTGATTTAATTTTTGACCATTTTTTTAAAATAAAAAATTACCTTTTTACCATTTTAAGGTATACAGTTCAGTGGTATCATGTACATTCATATTATGTGCAACTATTACCACCATGCATTTCCAGAACTGTTTCATCTCCCCATTCTTCCCCCCAAACTATGAAACTTCCTATCTATTAAATACTAGCCTCCCTCATTTCTTCCTCCCTGCAACCTATTTTTCTTTTGTTTGAAATTATGCTTGTGAGGTATTCATATTGTTATATTTAGCCTTTGAGACTTTGTAACTGCAATGTAGCATTCTATCCTACAAATATTCCCTGATGTAGGAGAAATTCGTCCTCCTACAGATGGGCATTTGGATTGTTTCACAGTTTCTAACTCTGCAATGAACATTGTTGAAAGTGTCTCTTTGTGCACATGTGCAATAATTTCTTTTGGAACTAACCTGTGGTTGGAAGTTGCTGGATCATAGAATATATACATCTTAAACTTGAACTTGATTAGATTTTTGTCGCCATACCCTGTCCTACATGATTATACTTAGGAGACTACTGCATTAAATTTCTGTTTTCTATCCTCACGAATACTTGGTCTTGTTAGTTGTTGATTCTATTTTATTTATTTTTTTGAGACAGGATCTTGCTCTCTTGGCAGACTGGAGTGCAGTGGTGCCATCATGGCTCATTGCAGTCTCAACCTCCTGGGCTCAAGCGATCTTCCCACCTCAGTCCCCCAAGAAGCTGGGACTACAGGTGTGCACCACCATGCCTAGCTAATTTTTTTGATTCTTTAACTTATACAGATGGAGTCTCACTATGTTGCCCAGCTGATCTTAAACTCCTGGCCTCAAGTGATCCTCCCACCTTGGCTTTCAAAAGTGCTGGGATTGGCCGGGCGCGGTGGCTCCCACCTGTAATTCCAGCACTTTGGGAGGATGAGGCAGTTGGATCATGAAGTCAAGAGATCGAGACCATCCTGACCAACATGGTGAAACCCTGTCTCTACTAAAAATACAAAAATTAGCTGGGCGTAGTGGTGCGTGCCTGTTGTCCCAGCTACTTGGTGGCTAAGCGAGTCTCCATCTCAAAAAAAAAAAGAAAATAGTGCTGGAATTACAGGTGTGAGCCACTGTGCCTGGCCATTGTCAGGGTTTTAGGTTTTGTCAGTCTGATTTGAGGGTTTATTTTATATTCCTCCCTGGAGTGGGTGAGCATTTTGTTGTGTTTTGGCCATGTCTTTAATAGCCTTTGCATACCTTGCCCATTTCTCCATTGACTGTTTGCCTTTGTCTAAACTCTTTTCATTCTTTCTGCCTGTAATGGCTTCTCTGTGTTGATATAGTTTGTTTTCTCATTTCCTTCAGGACTCCACTTGAATATTGTCTTATCAGAGAGTTGCCCCTGCTCATCCTATGGAAAATAATATCCCTCCTCAGCAGCACTGCCCATCCCTCTTCCCTGCTTGTTTTTTTCCATAGCAGCATCAGCACCAGACTTGCATGGTTGTTGGTTTTTTAAATTTCAGCTGTGAAAGCAGAACATTTTCTCATTCCCTGCAGTATCACCAGTGCCCTGGATAGTGCTTTGCCTGTAGTATGCTTTTAATAAAGATAGAATTAATGTAATAATTCATGCACCCTAGTATTCATTCCCAGAAATGATTATCTTCACCTTGGGCTAGGTGGAATAAACAAGTACTAAAAGATAAGTAAAAGGGGCTGGGCACAGTGGCTCAAGCCAGCACTTTTGAAGGCCGAGGTGGGTGGATCACTTGAGGTCAGGAGTTTGAGACTAGCCTGGCCAACATGGTGAAACCCTGTCTCTACTAAAAATACAAAAATTAGCCAGGCATGGTAGCAGACACCTGTAATCCCAGCTACTCAGGAGGCTGAGGCAGGAGAATCGCTTGAACCCGGGAGACAGAGGTTGCAGTGAGCCAAGATCACACTACACTATTGCACTCCAGCCTGGGTTACAAAGTGAGACTCCATCTCAAAAAAGAAAAAGAAAAAAAAAAAGATAAATAAAAGGATACCATATATCCAAACAACTCTGTGAACCTTAGCAGGGTACATGTCTTCACCTTGTCGGAGAGCCCAGGGAGAAGCAGAAAAGGTTTCTGCTAGGCCAGGAAGAGGAAGCTGTCAAAGATACAGGTAGCCATTCTTCATACTGCCAAGCACTCCCAACCTCCCTCAACTGTATAAAAACTCAGAATCCTGGAAATCAGGAGACAAATGTTCCATGCCCATGTTTTTTTTTTTTTTCTTAAATAATTGAGGTGTAATTTACATATCATAAAGTTCAGGGTGTGTGGTGGCTTAAGCCTGTAATCCCAGTACTTTGGGAGGCCAAGGTGGGAGGACTGCTCCAACCTAGGAGTTTGAGACCAGCCTGAGCAACATAGCAAAACCTTTTCTCTACCAAAAAATAAAAATAAAAAATCAACCAGGTGTACTAATGCATTCTTGTAGTCCTAGCTACTTAGGAGGCGGAGGTGGGAGGATCCGTTGAGCTCAAGAGGCCGAGGCTGCAGTGAGCTATGACTGTGTCACTGCCCTCCAGCCTAGGCGACAGAGTGATACCCTGTTTCAAATGAATGAATACATGCGTATGTACATACAGAGAGAGAGAGAAAGTTCACCCTTCTAAAGTATGATTTTTAGTATATTCACAAGCTTGTGAAATCACTACCTAATTCCAGAACATTTTCATCACCCCAACCAAGTTTCTTTTTAAATATGTTGAAACAGTTTTTTTTTTTTTTAAGACAGTGTCTCGCTCTGTCACCCAGGCTGGAGTACAGTGGCATGATCTCAGCTCAATGCAACCTCCGCCTGCTGGGTTCAAATGATCCTCCCCCCTCAACTTCCCAAGTATCTGAGATTACAGGCACATGCCACCACACCAGCTATTTTTTTGTATTTTAGTAGAGAAGGGGTTTCCCCATGTTGGCCAGTCTGGTCTTGAACTCCTGGCCTCAAGCAGCCCACCGCCTCGGCCTCCCAAAGTGCTGAGATTATAGGCGTGAGCCACCACGTCCATCCAAAAGTTTTTTTTTTTTTAAGCCTTTATGGTTTATGCTGAAGCATCCAACTAACTGGGTTTCTCTGTAAATAAAGGATGTGTCCACTCCCAGGGCTGCTGCTCTTCCAGTACTTGGCCAGCAAATCCACCCTGCCTAGGTATGGCAGCCCCACCAGTTCCTGATGTCTGACCCAGGAAGCCAGTCACTATACCACTCAGGGTTTGCTGTTGAGACTCGGTTGTGTTTCATTATTGAACTAAATATAGTGTACAGCAGACATTTGGTCCTGCAGAGAACATTCTTATCATAAGTTCTTTTATTTAATAATCATAGCTTTAATAGCTAACATCTGTTAAATGTTACTTACCATCTTACTAAATTCTGGTACTGCTAGTCCTGAGTATGTATCACTTTGTCTTCATACCTTTTATATGACGTATAGATACTGTTCACCTTACTTTACAGATAAGGAAATTGAAGGTCACAGAGCTGTTTGGCTTCATGGTATACTTTTGTTATCTTTTAGCGCTTGTTTATTTTACATAGCCCAAGGTGAAGGTGATCGTGTCTGGGAACCTGAATACCAGCCACTAAAATCAAACTGGTATTTGAACCTCTGTTTAGCCTCAAAGTGCTTAAGTTTGTTAACCATAACTGTTTCCAGAACATAGAAGTTAGTCCTGCTACCTAAAGTTATCATTTTTCCTTCTCTTATTTATTCTTTGAACCAGAACAACACAGTAGCTTTCCATGTTATGTAGTGTGATGTTAAGATTTTCATGGGTTAATATATGAAACTATTACAATTATGTAATTCTGTAATGATCTATTGCCAAGATATTGTTAGTACTAGAGGAAGATTTCATCTGATCTGAATAATCTCTTCTATTATAAATTGGCTTTTTTTCACATGAGAAGAAAATTGTTTTGTATTTAATCATCGTAATTAATAATGTGACATTTAAAGTGCTAGCTGACGAACTATGATGACTGTGGAGTAGTGTTTGTAATTTGATGAAGCATAGATCCACATACCATATGTTTAGAGAGGGTGTGCATGTGTGTGTGTGTGTGAGGATATATACTGATATCACTGTATTAGTGAGGGCAGCATAAAAATCCTAAAGCCATTGACTGTCAAAACTAATAATGTGTAGTTGTCCTTTTCCAGTTGACTTAGTGATTGGAAAAAATAACAAGTTTTCCTGTTTTCTTTTTTTGAGACAGAATTTCGCTCGGTCACCCAGGCTGGAGTGCAGTGGCACAATCTCACTGCAACCTCCGCTTCCTGAGTTCAAGCAATTCTCCTGCCTCAGCCTCTTGAGTAGCTGGGATTATAGGCATGAGTCACCACATCTGGCTAATTTTTGTATTTTTAGTAGAGATGGGGTTTCACCATGTTGGCCAGGCTGGTCTCAAAACTCCTGTCCTCAGGTGATCCACCCACCCTGGCCTCCCAAAGTGCTGGGATTACAGGTGTGAGCCACCATGCCTGGCCTTTGTTTTGTTATTTTCCTACAGGATTTTTGGTTGGGAATCGGTTGTTTCAAGCAAACTCCTTCCTCTAGCACTTTCTAGAAAGAAAGATGTTAGAACTAAAAATTATTCTAAGCAGGTCCTTGTAATTCCCACTTACTTGCAAGTCATCCCTTATTTTTTGGTGCTATTTTTATTCTAAGGCTAGAAATCCCTTTCTAAAGACAAATATAGAAAATTTTAAGCCAGCATGGTGGCTCACACTTGTAATCCCAGCACTTTAGGATGTCAAATAACTCTTGAGCCCAGGAGTTTGAGACTAGCCTGGGCAACATGGCAAGACCCCATCTCTTTAAAAAAAAAAAAAGAGAGAGAAAAGGAAAATTTGAAACTGTGCTTTTAAAAGATTACGTTTGATAGCCTACCTAACAGGAAACAATTCCATTGGGTGGAATGCTTTTAAGCACAGGAATCAACCTTAGTTGGAGTGGAATGATTCAACACTATGTGGCCAGTTTAAACAAGGCCTCTGGGAGGCGTGGTTGGGTGACTTGGTCTGCGTGGCTGAGCATTACAGCTTCACTGTGTGGAAAGATTGGTGTGTATGGAGATGTGGATTAAGACCTAATTAAAAAAAAAACTTTGAGGTGGAATCTATAGGAGGAATCTATGAAGACACCCTGCATCAGACATCCTGTCCGAAGGGCCTGGTTTCCTCATCTCTGTGGTGCTTAGCAAGTGTGTCTCTAAGGAGCCATCACAGGCACTGCCGAAAACAACCTTGTCTTAGCAGCAGAGAGAGGCCCACACGCTCACACCATGCACCTCTTCCTCTTGATCCCAGGGTACTGAAAAAGACTTTTGGACTAAGAAACCTGGGAGGTTGCTGCTGATCTGGACTAGGCCTTTTGTGCTCTTGTTAATGCTTGAAGTGACTCTCTGAGAATGGGCTGGCCAGCTACCTCCTTGAGGCTAAGGGCTTGCTTTGCCATCAGTTCACACTTCACAGAGAGGAGCGAGGGGTTCCATCCCCTATGAAGCCTAGGCAGTGTCCTAGCAAACCATCTGTATGATGCCCAACAGAGAATGGGGGGTATTGAACTCGTAGCCCTCCTGGTTTCTCTGCTTTGAATGTTTATTCTCAAGACTAGAAATTACCTGGTTTTTTTTTTTTTTTTTTAAAATAATAACTCTATGCAGGAAGAAGGTTCTAAAAGAGTTTTGTTTTTAAATTTAAGTTTTGTGGACACATAGTAGGTGTATATATTTATAAGGTACCTGAGCTGCTTTGATACAGGCATATAATATGTAATCATTACATCGTCATAGAAAATGTGGTATCTATCCCCTCAAGCATTTATCCTTTGTGTTACAAACAATCCAATTATACTCCTTTAGTAACTTTTAAATGTACAATTAAATTATGTTTGACTATATAGTCAACCTGTTGTGCTATCATATACTAGGTGTTATTTATTTTTTCTATTTTTTTATACCCATTAACCATCCCACCTTCTTCTCAACACTCCCACTACCCTTCCCAGCCTCTGGTAACCATCCTTCTACTGTCTGTCTCCATGAGTTCAATTGTTTTGATTTTTTGATCCCACAATTAAGTGAGAACACGCGATGTTTGCCTTTCTGTGCCTGGCTTATGCATAATGACCTCCAGTTCCATCCATGTTGCAGATGACAGGACCTCATTCTTTTTTATGGGTAAATAGTACTCCATTGTATATAAATACCACATTTTCTTTATCCACTCATCTGCCGTTGGATACTTAGGTTGCTTCCAAATCTTGGCCTTTGTGACTAGTCCTGCAATAAACATGGGAGTGTAGCTGTCTCTTCCATGTTCAGTATACTGATCTGAAAAGAGTTTTGATACAAATATATGTAGTAAACTTTTCTAATGCCTTACTTCAAAACCTGTAGTTATTTGTGTATCTTTTTATTTTATTTAGACGGAGTCTTGCTGTGTTGCCCAGGCTGGAGTGCAATGGCTGATCTCGGCTCACTGCAGCCTCCACCTCCTGGGTTCAAGCAATTCTCCTGCCTCAGCCTCCAAGTAACTGGGACTACAGGTGCCCACCGCCACACCCGGCTAATTTTCGTATTTTTAGTAGAGATGGGGTTTCACTATGTTGGCCAGACTGGTCTCCAACTCCTGACCTCAAGAGATCCACCCACCTTGGTCTCCCAAAGTGCTGGGATTACAGGTGTGAGCCATCACACCCAACCTATTTGTGGATCTTTTAAAATTTTGAGTTTCTAAAATAGAGCAAGTATTTGTAATCCTTGAAACAAAATGTACACGCATGTGTATGCACACACACATGCATGCACATGTATGTGTATATATGTACATATATACTGTTGTTTCTCAGTATCTGCAGGGGATTGGTTCCAGGACCCCCGTGGATACCAGAATCTGCAGCAGTTACTGTCCTGCAGTTCACCCTGCAGAACCCACAGATATGAAAAGTTGGCCCTCTCTATTCGAGGTTCCCACATCCCTCGAATACTGGCCTTTCTATTTGCAGTTGGTTGAATCTGCATATGCTGAAGGAACCCAGAAATACAGAAGGCTAACTGCATATTACATACCTGTATATACAGGTTTGTGTGTGTGTGTGTGTGTGTGTGTGTGTGTATGTCCAAATAAATTCAGGTCCTCAAACTGTAATGATCACCGTATTTTAAAAAGTGGTTTCATTTCCCTCTTAAAATTATCTTTTTTGTGAATCATCATTTTGCTTCATGCTCTGTTAATGTAAGAGGAACAGAATCCCTTGGGTATTAGTCCATTTTCATGCTGCTGATGAAGACACATCCGAGACTGAGCAATTCAGAAAACAAAGAGGTTTAATTGGACTTACAGTTCCACATGGCTGGAGAAGCCTCACAATAATGGTGGAAGGCAAGGAGGAGCAAGTCACTTCTTACATGGATGGCGGCAGGCAAAAAAAAATGAGAGAACTTGTGCAGGGGAACCCCACTTTTTCAAACCATCAGCTCTCGTGAGACTTACTCGCTATCACGAGAACAGCATGGGAAACACTTGCCCCATGATTCAGTTACTTCCTACCAGATTCCCTGCTTCCCACAACATGTGGGAATTCAAGATGAGATTTGGGTGGGGACCCAGCCAAACCGTATCACCTTGTTCTTTGCCTTTAGACTTTATAAAATATTTATCTAGCCTCCTATTCTGCCCTTGAATTTTTCTCACCTACGTAATGGTGTGTGTTGAGATTGGAATAGTTCAAAAAAAAAAAAAAAAGGGGGGGGGGGGCCTTTTTTTTTTTTTTTTTTGAGATGGAGTCTCGCTCTGCCACCCAGGCTGGAGTGCAGTGGTGCAGTCTTGGCTTACTGCAAGCTCCGTGTCCCAGGTTCACGCCGTTCTTCTGCCTTAGCCTCCCGAGTAGCTGGGACTATAGGCACATGCCACCACGCCCAGCCAGTTTTGTTTTTTTTGTTTGTTTGTTTTTTGTTTTTGTATTTTTAGTAGAGACGGGGTTTCACTGTGTTAGCCAGGATGGTCTCGATCTCCTGACCTCGTGATTTGCCCGCCTTGGCCTCCCAAAGTGCTGGGATTACAGATGTGAGCCACCGTGCCAAGCCAAAAAAAGACTTTTTAAATACAATTTTTAAAAGAAATTAAAGTTAATAAAGTGAATGAAGTTGGTACTAAAATGTCCTAAACATACTGAAAATACTACTGCCAATCATTAAATAAAGACCTATAAGCCAACAGAAAATAAGAAAATAGAAAAATAAGGAAAAGAAACAAATCCTTTAATGAAATCCACACAGCCCTTAAATATAGATAAAAATATTAGTGAGGAAGTAAGTACTCTCGTACACCTCTGGTGAGACTATAAATTGCTTCAGCCTCATCTTTGAAGGTCACTTTTATGGTACCTATTAAAATAAAAAATGTACACTTTGAGTGAACAGTTCATATCTAGTAATTTACCCTGAGACATACATTCATGTGAAGAAAAATATATACAAGATTATTCATTGTGACATTATTTATAGTAGCAGAAGATTAGAAGCAAACTATCCATCAGTCAGGAGCCAGTTAAATAAGTTATGGTTCAACCTCACATTGAATCGGTTTTGACCCAAGTGTCCGGGGGTGGAGGGACACCTTTGGCTGTATTCTTCTTGTACCTTTTATGAGTGTTACTTATTTTTAAAAAGGACAGCTGTCAGAAGCCACCCCTAAGAAGATCATTTTTCTAAGGAATAATAACCTAGAAAGCTAGTATTTTCTATTTTGTAGGTTATTTTTCTGGGGAAAAACAGCTATAAGTGTTTATTCATTTATTTTCTGTCTCTCTGAGTAGAGAACAGGGCCCTTGTTGGCCTTAGTCACTGGTCCGCAGAAACTAGAAGAATCTTTGCCATATATTAAACACTCAATAAATATTTGTTGAATCAATACAGTTTGTGCAGTTTAGTTCTTTTTAACATTTATTTACAGACTGGAATATTAAGCTTTATGCAAACGTAAGAGGCCATCATAAAGATAAAAATACATCATGTAAATTTTTTTCCCTAAATATTCTAACCAACACGCAAAATAATTTTCCAAGTCTTATACTAGTAATTGTTCAACTTGAATATGTTGTTTGAGCACCATTTGGTACAGTGGCTACTGAAAAGCACTGAGTGTTTCCTTTCATGTTCCATTTATTCCCCCACCTTTTGGAAGTGTTCAGACATTTTTAGAGTTCGTGTTTGTCTAGTCAAAATATTTCACTGGAAGCCCGTGGGGGTCTTTCTACTCCTCAGAAATCGAGCAGAGTGCGAGTGTTTGACTCCCAGGGCACCATACTATAATAGCCATGCAACCTTGGCCAAACCACTGAACCTTTGTGAAGTCTTTGCTTCCTCACTGTAAAGTGGGGTTAAGAATACTTCCTAATTGGAATTAAATGGTAACACATGAGGCCAGGTGTGGTAGCTCACACCTCTAATCACAGCATTTTGGGAGGCCAAGGCGGGTGTATCACTTGAGTTCAGGGGTTTGAGACCAGCCTGACCAACATGGGGAAATCCCCTCTCTACTAAAAATACAGAATTAGCTGGGCATGGTGGTAGGCCCCTGTAATCCCAGCTACTCGGGAGGCTGAGGCAGGAGAATCACTTGAACCCGGGAGGTGGAGGTTGCAGTGAACCAAGATCGTGCCATTGCACTCCAGCCTGGGCGACGAGTGAAACTCAGTCTAAAAAAAAAAAAAAAGAGAACACATGAAAACTCTGAATACATTGCTTGGTACATGGGCTCAATAATGTCAGTGCTATTATTATTTAGAGACAGGGATTCGTTCTGTCTCCCAGGCTAGAGTGCAGTGGCATAATCATGGTTCGCAGCAGCCTTGAACCCCTGGGCTCAAGCAGTCCTCCCACCTCAGCTGCCTGAGTTGCTGAGACTACAGGCATGTGCCACCATGCCCAGCTAATCTTTATTTATTTATTTATTTTGTAGAAATGGGGTCTCACTGTATTGCATAGGCTGGTCTCCAGCTCCTGGCCTCAAGTGCTTTTCCCACCTTGTCCTCCCAAGGCACTGTGATTACAGATGTGAGCCACCACTTCTAGCCAGTGCTATTATTATTATTTTATTTTATTTATTTATTATTATTATTTTTTTCAAGACAGAGTCTTGCTCTGTCACCCAGGCTGGAGTGCAGTGGCATGATCTCAGCTCACTGCAATCTTCACCTTCCCAGTTCAAACAATTCTAATTCCTCAGCTTCCAAAGTAGCTGAGGCTCTACAGGCACAAGCCACCATGCCACCATACCTGGCTGATTTTTTTTTTTAAGAGGCAGGGTTTCGTCATGTTGGCCAGGCTAGTCTTGAACTCTTGGCCTCAAGTGATCTGCCCACCTTGGCCTCCCAAAGCGCTGGGATTATAGGCGTGAGCCACTGTGCCTGACTAGCCAGTGGTATTATTAATAAAATTAGTTCAGAATTAGGCCATGTGCAGTGGCTCACGCCTGTAATCCTAACATTTTGGGAGACTGAGGTGGGTGGATCACCTGAGGTCAGGAGTTCAAGACCAGCCTGGCCAACATGGTGAAACCCCATCTCTACTAAAAACACAAAAAATTAGCCGGACGTGGTGGCAGGCACCTGTAATCTTAGCTACTTGGGAGTCTGGGGCAGGAGAATCTCTTGAACCCGGGAGGCGGAAGTTGGAGTGAGCCGAGATAGGGCCATTGCACTCCAGCCTGGAGCAACAAGAGCAAAACTCTGTCTCAAAAAAAAAAAAAAAAAAAAGTTTCGAATTAAATAGTGGTTGTTTGCGTCTTCGAATAATTTTTGTGTATAAATGACTGTCAATATTTTGGAGACTTTGTTTATACTATAATCATTTCCACCAACTCTTGCTTTGAGCGTAGTATATTTCAAGTTCTGTGCTAGGCAGGGGGATATAGTTACAACTAAGATGTGGTCTTTGCCATAGAAGAATTGTTTGTGTGGGAGACAAATAGACAGTTTCAGGACTTGGTGACAAGTGCTGGGCTACATGGAGCATGAGGAGAGATGCTGACATCAGAAAAGGCATTCTGCAAGAAGTGATAGCGGAACTGAGACTTAAAACCCAGTGTTATTTAATGCATACTTTAAACTTAAAATGTCACAGACTGATAGGGAGTTAGAAGCAAGCTTTCCCTCCACTCTGACCCCCAGTCGCTCTGCTCTGTGTTCCTGAAGAGTCACCACTGATTACTAAAGAGCCTTACCATTTGCGGAAGGAGGCAGAGCTTGGCAATTTGGGAAAGCACACGTGGCCTGTGGAGCAGTTCAGTTCCACCAGAATCCAAGAGCGTGGGGTCTGGTGGGGAGTGGAATGACCATGGATCAGCTGGGGTGTTGAGAAGGAGTTTTCTCAGCTTTTATGTTAAAAAACAAATCTACACTACTCCAAAAATGAGAAGTGGTCTTAACAATCTAACTGTCCGCAAGCTAATAGTGCCTAGCACACCAAGAGAGCTTTTAAAAGGCTGTTAAAATAATTCTGTGATTCTAAAAACATTCAAATAATCATTTGACAGAAGCTGAGAAAGCATTTTTTATGTATATGCTAATTAGCGAATTGTTTGACTTAAAAACAGTTGAACAAAAACATTTATAATAGTGTGTTAAGTATTGAGTCATGGATGACATTTTCTCATGTTTTCCAGTTTCCACTGACAACAAACAGAATCTATGATAACATTACAGAAAAACAATTTGTATTTTAGTTTTGAAAGTTTGATGAAATTTTATATAGGTCATTAATGTAGCAGTGGATCATTAATTCAGTAGACATTTCTAGGACCCAGAGGCCTAGACGACCAAATGCATGAGTAGTGTGTGTCATGGGAGGGTGACTTAAAGACTTTTTTCATTTGAGAAAGTATCTTTTATGTGATGCCAGCTGTGTATTAAGGTCAGCCTTGAGTAAATTATGGCTTGAATAGTCGTGACACACAACTACCTAAAAAATAAGAAAAATGGTTTTAAAGATCTGGCTAGCCATAAGGGAATAGAATTTTCTCTACCCTTTGACTTGATTCATATATCATCAGATTGTCTGAAGAGCATAAGAACAGACATCTCTTCCAAATACAGGCATACCCTGTGGGTCACCTCTTTGTAGGTTGCTGGTTTTCCAGTACAACATCTCTGTGTTTGGTTTTGTTTTTTTGAGCTGGAGTCTTGCTCTGTCACCCAGGCTGGAGTGCAGTGGCATGATCTCAGCTCACTGCAGCCTCCACCTTCTGGCTCAAGTGATCCTCCTGCCTCAGCCTTCCAAGTAGCTGGGACTACAGGTGTGTGTCACCATGCCTGGCTATTTTGGTATGTTTTACAGAGACGGGGTTTCGCCATTTTGCCCAGCCTTGTCTTGAACTCTGAGCTGGGGCAGTCTGCCCAGCTCGGCCTCCCAAAGTGCTGAGATTGCAGGCGTGAGCCACTGCGCCTGGCCTCCTCTTTGTTTTTAATATCCAAACTTCCTACAGCACAGCAGTCTTTCAATACAACGTTTTTAATTGATATTTACAAAGGCAACATTTATATTTATTTCCAAAAACTAATACAGCATTTTAAACGAAACCATATGTAGGAAGAATCCAGAATGCCAGCTCCAAATACAGTCAGTCGATGATGAGAGTCAGATGTGGGTGATTTGAAACGCCTACTAATTTGCTTCTTGCTGGTCCTGGCACTGGCACTGAGAGAGGCCACTTTCATATCCCGAGCAGTTGATGTGAGTCTTGTGTTTTTGTTTTCAGTTGTCAGCAGTCTTTTATGTATTTTACAGACCCATACAATGGTTATTGTATATATGGGCATTTTGCCCTGTTTTACTTTCATTTTTAAAAACTGGAGATTTTGAGTTGATGTGTAATACATTTTAATTTTTCCCAATTAACATATTGTGAAATATGCTTAATTTAGCATTTTTATGTATAATAGATTTTAGGAACAGGTTGGTGCTCTCAACTAGGAGATGCCTGTGTTACTATTGTTTCGTCATCTTAGAGCAGCCAGTGATATGGTGGTTCTTTAAATGTATTGGGTATATATTTCCTATGGTCATTTTTTTCTGAATGCCTTCCTGCTGCCCACTGTATTTCAAGTAGCATTTTTCAAATTTATAGTATTTAGCTGATCATTTTAGTGTTGTTTGTTTGGGGTTTTTTTGAGACAGGATTTTGCTCTGTTGCCCAGGCTGGAGTACAGTTGCGCAATCACAGGTCACTGCTACCTCTGCCTCCTGGGCTTAAGCAATCCTCCCACCTCAGCCTCCCAAAGAGCTGGGACTACAGGTGCGTGCCACCATGCTCAGCTAAATTTTTATTTTATTTATTTATTTATTTTTAGAGAGAAGAGTTTTGCCATGTTGCCCAGGCTGGTCTTGAACTCCTGGGCTCAAGTGATCTGCTCACCTCTACCTCCCAAAGTACTGGGATTATAGGCGTGAACCACCACGCCTGGCCTTTGTTCTTTTTTATTATTTTATGGTACTTATTTAGATATTAGTTTAAGTTTGGGGTTCATAGTTATAATCATACTATGTGCATAACTTTATCTCCTTTGTAACATATGCAGTTTCCCATCCTGTGATAGAATCTTGCTCTATTTCTTCATGATGATAGATTGCCTTCCTCCAACACTTATCCATTTTCCCTTGTATTTTCATTTTTATGATGCCTTCTTATGTTTGCGTAACATTTAATATACTATACCATAAACAAATGTTAAAAAGATCCAAACTGTCCAAACTGTATTCATTCACTCAAAAGATATTTATTGAGTGCTTAATATCTGGTAAAGATTCTTCTAACTTCTGAGGACAAGCGAATAGGCAGATAAGGCCCCTATTTTCTGATAGGAGAGACAAAAAAATAAACAAAAATATAACATAGGCTACTGCCACTGAACACAATGGAGCAAGACCAACAAAAGTGTAAACAAAGCCCAACCACTTGGTAATTCAGAAGAGTCACTTTTAATTTTCATAAAGTGAAAAGGAATCAAAACTATAATTATAGATACTTGTAAGATAGTGAAAATAAGAATATTATATAACAGTATTCACAAACGTGAGTTGTATCACTTGGGATTCAGATCAGCTGTATATAACATCCCCAGATAATGAGTGGGTTAATCAAGTTAGAGAGATCTTCTCTTCTAATGTCACAGAAGCCTTAATGTAGGTGAACCAGAGGCTGATACAGTGGCTTCAGAGACTCCGATTCCTGTCTTCTTTGACATACAACAGATGACTTTCATTCTGCAGTTTACTTCCTGGTTCATAATGGGGTGCTAGAGCTCCAGCCATCATGTTGGCATTCCAGCCTTCATTTTGAGTAGACAGTACAAAGACGGGTACAAGAAGGGCACATCTTCGTTCTTTTAAAATGATTTGCATAACTCTTCCACTTACACCTTGTTAGCCAGAACTAGGTGTCTTAGCTACCGCTTGCTAGAGGAAGACTGGGAAATAGGTTCTTTTAGCAGAGCAGTCGGCCGTCTGTATCCACAGGTTGTGTCCTTGCAGATTCAACCAACCACACATTGAAAATATTCAGAAAAAATAACAATGCAACAATAAAAAAATACAGTGTAAAGACTACCTAGCATTTACATTGTATTAGCTATTGTAAGTAATCTAGAGATTACTTAAAGTATATTGGAGAATATGCATAGGTTAAATGTGAATATGACATCATTTTATATAAGAAACTGGAGCATCCATGGATTTTGGTATCCGTGAGGTTCCTGGAACCAATCCCCTACAGATCATATATTGCTGTGACCAAATAGCTCGAGCATGCTCTGCTTTTTTTTTTTTTTTAACTTGTAAGTTCAAAGGTATACGTGCACGTTGGTTTCGTAGATAAACTTGTGTCATGGGAGTTCGTTGTATAGATTATTTAATCATCCAGGTATTAAGCCTGGTAGCCATTTGTTTTTTTCCTGATCCTCTCCTTCCTCCCACTCTCCACTCTGTGATAGGCCCAAGTGTGTGTGGTTCCCCTCTATATGTCCATGTGTTCTCATCATTTAGCTCCCACTTATAAGTGAGAGCATGTGGTATTTGGTTTTCCGTCCCTGTGTTAGTTTGCTGAGGATAATGGCCTCTAGCTCCATCCATGTGCCTGCAAAGGACATGATCTTGTTCTTTTTTATGTCTGAAAGGTACTCTGCTTACAAGGACAAAGGGGCGAATAGGGATTGGTGGGCAACTAACTAGTCATCTACTAGTTAGCTCAGTAAGCTAAGCATTAAATCTAAGAAATAGCAAAAATAAGCCTATGGAAATTAGGAAGAAGGAAAGAATCAAGATAAAAGGAAAAATAAATTAATTAAAAAAAAAAAAGAAACCCAAGTATTTGACAAATCGGAGCTTATTGGTTCCTGTTACCAAAGTAATCTCAATGGTTTGGTGGAGATGGACGGCAGATTGTCACAGTGTTTGGCAAGAAAGAGAACAGATGGTCATCTTGGGAGGAAGGGTCACAGAAGGCTTTGGGGTTTGTGGAAGGGCATTGAGGGGAGTTTTATTGGTCTGTGGGGAGTGGGGAGACTTGAACATGGACACGTAGGTAGGGAAGAGGATGTAATAGAGTTGATCTTTATATATCTCAGTAGAGATGTGTTTTATTTCTAATTTCTAGAAAAATGGTTTCACCCGTTTCTCAGGATTCTTGAGTTATTGTGATATATGTGTAAATGGTTTGTACTTGTTCAACAGATTGTCATAAGATTACAAAAAAAAAAAAAAAAAATTAACGTGAGTCCGAGACTCTGAGTTGGAACTAAGGTCACTTAACAAGATTTACTTGAAAGTGATTTTTCTTTGTTCTGGGTCACATAGATCATGGATTTTCACCTGGCAGAGAAATGGGGGAGGGGGCACTCCAAGAGCACCCAGGTGTTTGAACTGACATTTTAAAAAATAACTATTGCTTTCAATTTGTTTTTAATGATATTTACTTTGAAATTTCGAATGGCATTGAAGGAACATTTTCACGTTTATCAAAAGTAGTTTGGGATTTAAAATGATTGTGACCCATTGCCATAAACAGATAACAAAGAAGTCATCGCGCCCCTTCCCCCTCGCCCCCCTCCCCTTAACTAAGAGACCAGCGGCGTTTCCCTCCCCTGACCAACTAGATTTCATCCTCCTTAATTTCCTCTAAATAGAATCATTCAGTGCCACTCATCTCACAGCTTGTTTAAAAATTTTTAGCCTGGCTATTGCCATTTTGGAGATTAGAGTTGAACCTTTTTATGAGAATCGTGTTTGATTTATGAAAAGAAGAATTTACAGGAAAGGGAAATTAAAAAGAATGATCAGAAGCTAATTTCTTTTGCTCATTGAAACTAGAAAGAAGGAAGCACTTTGTCAAGTTGACATTTGAAAACCTTTATTAGTGCATTTGGGAAATGAAGATAATAGAAACTATATGGGGTTCTATTTGATTTATGGCAGTGAAGATGGCTTGCTCTTCTGATGTGGATCCATAAGAAACTCATATACATGGCAAAAACTCATTTGCCACCTTCATAGGAATAAAAAAAATGCCATTAGTTCATTCATAGTCTGAGATATTGGATTGAAATAAATACCATTTATAGTCGGCCATTTGCATCTTCCCTTCATCCAGCCACATACTGGGGGGAAAAATGTGTTTTGTCTGTTAGAAATGTTAAAAATCATGTAAATAAAATTGAACAGCTCTTAGAGTTTGTTAGCTTTTTCTCTACCAGTTTTAGAATCTTTCTGATGTGATATTTTTCTAGCTTTGGAACTTGTCAAAAAAGGAAAAAAATATCTATCTATCTATATTAAAAACCTGAAGGAAAGATATCATCATTCATTTCTCCTCCTAACACATGAACCACATCCAAGATGTGGGGAGACCCCACCTGGTCCAAGCTAACTGTTTAAAGATTTATATCACCATAAAGCACATTTCCCTTCTTTTCTTTTCTTGGCTCATGAAAGCAAATTACCATCTTTTGCCTTTATGTTCTTTGAAAATATCTGGTAAACCCTGAAAAACACTGGAGAATTCCCAGGTTGTAGGTCCATTTGTCTATTTATAACCCATTATGACATGAGCCTTCCTCCTAGGGTAAAGGCAGTAATTCTTTTTGGACTCCTGGTTGCCATTTTCTGGGTGTGGTAGGACTGAGAACAGTAATTAGAGGAAAGCTAGAGACTGCCTAGTTTTCTAGAACCTCCTCATAATCTCTGAAAGGGAAATAGGGAAGTAGAGAAGTAGAGTCCACAAACAAACACAAACCTACCACCTTTGGTGTCATTCTCAGATCAGGAAAACAAAACAAAGCACAAAACAAAACAACTACCACCTGCCCATATCAGTGGAGATGTATTTTGAATACAGTCATTTCATTATCAAACACAAAGATTATATCCTACAACATCTCTGTGATAGGGGAAGTCAAGTTTGAAGAATTAAGCTCCTTAAAGCAAAATTTAGATCAAAATTGGGAATTGTAGCAAATTGGTAAAAACCCTTCTAAATATTATGTTCATTTAGTAAAAGGACCAAGGAAGTAATATTGAATTTAGTAACATCTTTATACATTTTATACATCTTTATACATTTTATACATCTTTAATTAGTAATGGGTACTATTCAGTGAATTTCTACTTTTCTGTTTCTTTCTTGCAACTAAAATTTCAGATTCTCCTACAGTATCCACGTGATAATTATAGATTTGTTTTGTTCTGTAAATTTGTTTTGTCCTGTGTTTGTGCATAGTAAATAAAGGCCTTGCCTTTTTTTCCCTCCACTGTCTGACCCGTGACTGAGTTGTTGACTTTCAGGGTCCATTGGGCTCAAGAAACCCAGAGAATTTCATGCTTGAAATTAAAAACCTGCGGGTAAATTTTATTTAATCTATTTAATGTATCCTATTTCAAACTTACTTTCTAACACATTAGATACCTATAGTGCACCCATGGTAACTTTACACCAGACCTCCCTAGAATTCAGCAGAGCTGCTCTAATTCAGCTGATTCTTTTCCTCCCAGTAGATTCTT